>NC_052500.1:30186964-30390333 GCF_016617805.1 Bactrocera tryoni | reverse complement strand
CGCAGTTTAAATTCAAATGTATTTGAATTGCCTTATTTTTTGGGCACAGTACATAGTATAACAGAACTTTTTTCTTTTCTATTTTTCTAGTAGTGTAGGGCTAGTCCGCAGTCGTAGTCTTAATGATATACAACATCGGAAATATTTACTTAAGAAGCCTTAAACACATTCCGAAATCTTAACAATTTGTTTTTTTAATATTTTCTTGTCACTAATACACTCGTATTTTACACTGTGTGACGGCAATCATTGGTCATATTAGAATTACAGATAATTCTGTTAGGGTTCGTTAGAGCATGTGCCATTACAATATAGAATATTAAGCGTTAAACACTACAAAAATTTAAAGTCGCAAGAAAAAATTTAAGTTTGGCATCCAGTTTGAAGATACATATGCGTCAGTACACTTTACCTACATACATATATTTATAATAGGTAAATTAAAAAAAAAAAAAAAAAAACACGGATAATATTCAGGAACAAAATATTATATGAAACAGAATATGAATCCAGTAAATGTTATATTCATCCATATACATTATGCAATACATTTAATAACTTAGTAATGACATCATTTAACATATACAAAAATGTCACAGTCTTTCAGGTCAGTCAGTCAAAGGGAAGCTAAAGTCGGCCATAAAACTGTTAAGAATCATTTACTTTGAGGTGTGTGTCTATGCCTGTCACAGTCACGTCATATTCTTAAGGTTTTACGGATTTCAAAAAATCGATTTTTTTATTGTCTTATTAAATTCTGAAACATCTCTAGAATATTGCATTAAATATTCAAGTTGATTCGAGTAATGGTTTCGGAGATACAGTCTTGAGAACTTGTGCGCACGAGGCTGGCTAGGCTAAATGCGTCGTCTCGTCGTTTTTCTCGAAACTAGGTTTTTGAAGTCATTTGGCAAGACTTCTAAAGAACAACTCTATCGATCTTTATGAAATTTTACACAGGTCTTTGAGATACAATTCTTAAAGACTTGAACGAAGAATTTTTTTCGATTACAACTATTTGAAAAAATATGCTGCGAAGTTTTCACTGAAATTTTCATTTTTATTGTAAAATGTCTGCAAAAAATCTAATTTTCATTTTTCTTTTCCTTCATCCAAGTTCTAAGTCAAGGCTTTAACTAAAACACGTATTTTTCTACTTTAGATGATCTTGTAATAACTCCTGCCAACGCGGGCGCATCTTTTTTTTCGAGGGGTCACCGGAAATGGCGTCACAATGGCCTCGTTAAAAGTATTATTTTCCAAAAATTTTTGAATTTCATTGCTAGTAGCGTATGTTTATAACAGTAAACAGATCTAATAAAATATTTCATTTTTTATATGAGGAAAAATTATTGAAAAAATGCTGTTTTTTACCCGAGGAAACCCATGTAACTACTAATAACAATATAAAAAAAAATTAAAAAAAAAAATAAAAAAAAAAAACACAAATTACTCCGTTTAACAAATCACCTCATTAGTATACTGTATTGTTAATAATTTGGAATAAATAACACAGTAATGTGGTTGGTTTCATTAATTTTTATTACACTTGCTTGTTTGGACTTATTGTGTAGGTTGCAGCAAATGCATTATACTGATGGAACTTGCGCGTATTACATATGTAAGTATATTTGAAGGCACTTTCACTTATTTCTTCTCGCAATTTATTTTACTCTTTAATATTTCATTTTCAGTTTATAATGATCTATAATTATTTAAATTAAAATTGCCTATGTATTTCAAATTAAACTATAAAAGAGAATGAAGCTACGATATATTTTTGGGTCATTATCGTTCAAATAAAACAGCGATTGTTATTGATTTGGGTCCTGACTTCAGGATATGTTTAATTTTCAATTTTATTCCAGATCCTGATAACGCTATGTAAAATATCTAGTTTATTCATAAAGCACAAAATCAATTGTACAATACTAAGAAAAAAATTGTCAGCTTAATTTCGGCGCCTTTCATTGGTTGTGATTTAAATCATTATTTAGGTAAAGAAGTAACAAAAATATCACAAATAAAAGCTTAAAAGCGAAAAGCTTCTTGTGGAATTGTAGTAATTTCAAAGAATTTTTTTGAAAACAAAAATTGAAGACATTTTGAAAATTCAAATGGATTCTCCCGTTGAAATGTCTTTTCCTTCATTGCGAGTAGTGTATTTAAATTCTTAATTTTTTAACTTATATAAATGCATAAAATTTAAATAATATATTCTCAAAATTTCAACACGACTGGATCTAAACTAATTTTCATATCTATATTATGGACATATTATGTACATAAATGAACAAAATTGGAAATCATTTTGTTCCACAACTCTCGATTTCAAAGCCGGTGTTTCTGATAACTTCACTACTATTGCAACGATCATTTTGAAATTTTAAACATTAAGTAATTACATTAGGTAAGAGAGGGCTTTATGGGAGCTGTTGTGAAGGTTGGACAAGGGCCGTTGCAGCGCCCCTTTTTAGATGAAATTACATATATCGGCTCCCGACCGGCCGATTTCGACTAAATAGTACCCATATTCCAATTACGCCTACTTTCCATATAACACAATTTAAAATTTCTTTTGATTATTTCACTTTCCAGCACATAGCACTTTGCACGAATAATGTCTTTAGTGCATGCCACCTTATGGCAAACATTTCTCAAATCCAGTCAAAACTGTTCAAGCCATCAAATACTGAATATTTGTAGTTTTTGACCAAAAATATCGGTGAATATATGGCACTTTGAAATTCAGAGGGAATGCTATAGCAAGTCAAAACTGTGTTTGTGTATCAAAGATGGGTTTTATCCCAGAGCCCATACATCTAATATAAAAATTTTCGAACTTCCGGATGACTTTGCAAATATTTGAGATATCTCAATGAAAATTACAGAGCATGCTTTACTCATAACAGTGTGTATAAAATGTGCGGTTGAACCCAAAGTTAGCCCCTCCTTACTTTCTAGAAATTGGTTTTAAATTATTAATAAAAAAAACATAAAAATTTACCTTGATTTACACGAATTAACTCTACTCCTAACATGAAGTAATAAATTATATAATAAAACACGCAAAACATTAAGCTAATTGGAGCCTTTTCTGAGACATTTAATAGTTTTAGTAAGAGCATATTTGAGGCAAACCGTTTAGAGTGCGTTGTATTGTAATTTATATTACTTTAAAGCATGCGCCTGCATATGTATGGGTGAAAATTTGATATTTATTACTTGTAGGAAGTTTATAAAATAATTTAAATGTAATTAATTAACACAAAGTTTCAAAAAAATTTAACCAAAATGGAAATTGAGAGTATTTTATTCTGAGATGTAATTAGGAAATTACTTAGAATTTAGCCGAGTTTAACAATGATTAACCTTTATGAGATTAATTACTTAGTTACAGACTTTCGAAGAAGTATAGGAAAGATTAAAGTATTTCGAATAATATTCGTATTATGTCTACATAGTTCACACTCTAACTCTTTTTTTACATATAAAAAAATTCCTCAAATTATACAATCTAAAAAAACCTTTCCAACCAATTGTCACCCAGCACATATGTAATAGCTAAGGCCACCAAGTCTAATTAGCTGAGCCGCTTGAAGTGTAGTCTGGGCTAAAACAACAACAAACGGGCGAGAACAAAACCAAGAAAGCAACGCGAGTGTCAGAGAAGAGAATGAATGAAGTTCGCCGAATGAAAGCCTAAATGAAAGTAAGAAAGCGAAACATCATGAAAGAACTAAAAACCATCAACTCAGCTCGAAAGGCGATGATCAAGTGTCTTTTTTAAATGCATAAACTACAAAAAATTTCAAGTGGAACAGATACTGACGAATCAGTGAAACTACTGCAGCCCGATTTCACTGCAAATATCACGCTGAAACGTTAAATACTGAAAACTGTTAGGAAATAAGTGTACATATAAACATCTATCAACGTCTGAAAATGACAAAAGTTAATATCTGACAGCAGAAGCCAGCAACATTGAAGATGTAACATAAAAAATAAACGACGCAATAAAACTAAAAGTGCACTCAAACAAAAGTAAACGTGAGCACACACACGCACACAGACATATTAAGAGTTTTAGTATGAGTATGAGTGAACGCACACATACTAATGTAAATTTGTATGTTTATGCAGTGTAAGCACAGTTACGGGAGCCAAAGCTTTGAGCTCCACAGCAGAATCCAAAATGAAATGTCGAATATTTGCTTGACTCGCGGCACCAAAGCGGCCATAAAAGCACCAATACAAACGCAACACAACACAGCAGACACATACATTGATAAGTATGGCTACACATACATACTAGTTGCCAACTTCAGCACACTCACACATACGCAGACACTCGTCTATACATATAAAACACCCGCATAGCCATAAAGCAATTGTGCATTTGTAAGCATACTTTTAGGATGGCACGCTCTCTCGACCCCAACGCACTCAAACACACACAAAGCGCGCAAATTCATTGACTTGGAGCAACTGTATGTGTGGTTGTGTGCATGTGACTGCCATTTTTTCTTCACTTTCGTGTATTGTAGTAGTAGTAGTAGTGCGTGATTTTTGTTGCTTTGTATTCCGGCCGGTTTAGTGCAATCACTTGTATGTGTATGTGTGCGTGTGTGTGTATTTTTTGGGTGCGGTCCTTGACATCGCGCACACGACGCATGAAAGCCGACGACACGACGACTGGCCATAATGAAAGCAACACCAACAAAAACAGCAACAACACCGCACAATAACGAGTAGTAACGCGCACTCGTCGCAGATGGCGGCGTTGACTATCGCCTACCGACAATTCACAATTACGACTGCGTTAATGCTACAGATATTTTTTGGTTTCATTTATATGGCACTAATAGCCAATTACACTTGTCAGTTGCACACATATGCACATACATAATGTGGTCATTATGTAGACAGCAGCAGTTTGTGCATAAAAATATACAAATTTAGATTTTTGATTTTTCAATAAAATAAAGTTTACAAATTTTAGTATAAAAATTTGTAGTTCTACTATATTTTAGGGCACGAAACTCGTCTTTGGAAACTAGTGAAACAAAAATTTGCTGCGAAGAATGGTAACAAAACCTTATTTTATTTGAAAGTCTTACAAATACAAATGCAAATTTTAATATATTTAATTTAATATTATTTTGAAATGCAATGAAAGTATGTCTTAAACGGACATATTATACAATTGAAAAAATTGTTATGGAATTTAATTTTTAAAAATTTCAAAAAAAAAATTTAAAGAACCAAAGAAATCAGCACATATATGAGATTGTCTACTTATGTAATTATTTCCTATTTATGGCAAGCAACTGAAACTCACTTTTCACTAATGGAAAAAGTTCTTTATGGGCAATGGCATGTGCAAAGTTTTCAAAATTCATTAGCTTTCACTTAAACTATGCTCTATAGCATAAAAATAAGATTCAAGTTTATTTGTAAAGAAGAATTTTTTTTCAAACGACTTTAAGCGTATGTAATAGTAAACACACTTCGAGTTCAGCTATAGTTATATGGAAAATTTTAAACGCGTTTTTCTGGAAACATTTTTTCCAATTGGCAAGACAAATAACTCTAACAATTTTCATTCGATCGACTTCAAACTTGGAGATTATTTTTAGAGTTGGATTTTGCATAGAAGTAGGAAGAAAAATTTCGTTGAAATTAAAAAAATTTGTATGGTCACTTTTATTACGAATTTATTGATTAAAAATTTAATTTTCAAAAACCTAAATTTTGAAGGAATCAATATTTTAAAATTTACCTACTTCTAATTGTAGTCTCAAGTAGTTTAACGAATTTTGTTTTTTATTTTGTACCAAGACAACCATTTAGAATTATAAATGTCTCGCTGCGACGTGTTTAAAAAAGAGTTGAATAGACATCGCACGATTTGTTTATTATAATCAACAAACTTAACTGAAAAAAATAAATTTCCATCAGCATGAAGTTCAAACTTAATAAGTCTTTCATTAATTATGTGAAGAATTGGTTATATCCAAAAAAGTTAATGAAATAATTAAATGAAAAAAAAAAATAATTAATGAATCAGCAAATGATTTTACACCCATAAATATGCTCAGAAAATAATAAATTATGGTTTAACAAGAAAATACGCTTCACAAGAACATGATTTTGTTTGTTCAGTTTATATGGCAGCTATGTATATGCTAAATGAAAGTGGTCTGAACTAAAAAAATTTATATAGATATTATAGATAATAGACCATGCAAAATTTTGTGAAAATATCTTGTGGAAAATCATGTTTATAGTAAAATATATTACTGAAATTTTTTTCATAGTTCATTGTTAATTTTTATACCCTGAACAGGGTATATTAAGTTTGTCACGATGTTTGTAACACCCAGAAAGAAGCGTCGGAGACCCTATAAAGTATATATATAAATGATCAGTATGTTGATCTGAGTCGATTTAACCATGTCCGTCTGTCCGTCCGTATGTCCGTCTGTATATATGAACTAGTCCCTCAGTTTTTAAGATATCCTTTTGAAATTTTGCAAACGTCATTTTCTCTTCAAGAAGCTGCTCATTTGTCGGAACGGCCGATATCGGACCAATATAACATATAGCTGACATATAAACTGAACGACCGGAATCAAGTTCTTGTATGGAAAACTTTCACATTTGACAATGTATCTTCACCGAATTTGGTATAGATTATTTTCTAAGGCAACAATGTAATTTCCGAAGAAATTGGTCAGTTCGGTTAACTATAGCATATAGCTACCATACAAACTAAACACTTAGTTACTAAAAGAAATGCACCTGTGAAGGGTATATTAGCTCCGGTGCAGCCGAAGTTAACGTTTTTTCTTGTTTAATGGTTACTATTATTTTAAAATTTTATGAAACAGTAGCACAAACGCATAAAATGCTCTTTATTTTGAGCTGAAATATTCACCGTTATTATTTCAATTTGTACATTTCTTTTTTTTTTTTAATAAAGTGATCTAATTATCTTCGGAAAATCTAGTTTTCTGGTATTAATCTTTATACGAAACAGTAACGATAATAACCCGAGTATATTACCGAGTTTTAGCCCGATACATTCATTGGTACTTAATTTGTATACTGGAAAGTGATAGAACCATATACATTTTTATGAAATTATGCTCAAGGGAAATAATTTAGAATAATTTCTGGCTTTGAGCAACAATTTTGCATCAATAAAAGGCCTTACAGGTGATGGTAGTTGCCATACTATTCATGAAATTGATTTGTATAAGTTTTATCAAAATATATAAAAACAAAAAAAATTATCTTAAATAGTTCGGAACACTTTAATTGCTATTATGTTAAGTTAACATTAAGAAATATATTTATTTTAATTGTTGAATCAACAAACAATTTCGACCAACATATTATCGTTTGCACTCCAAACCACCAAATGATGGCCTAACGTGGCTTAAAAGAGAATAATATAATATACTAGGGGATCCGGCCACGCGTTGCTGTGGTATATATTTTATACTATTATTCATATAATAAACTATTCAATACAGTGAAAATTTAATTTACGAATAAAGACGAAAACGTTTTTTGTCGGTAGAAGACTTCAAGGGATTGTACTTGAGGTTTAATTTTTACTATGTTCATACAAATAAATTTCATTGCAAGAAATAACGTATTTAAGGCTGCTTTCTCAGTGTCTGTTTACCAGCCTTTCTGTCCTGTAAATAGAGTTGTCCGCTTAATAGATAAAACTTAATAAACATCAAAAATGTGCATGGTCAATGGAGATGTCCGCTTAATAGAGCGTTCATTTAATAGAGCGCTCACTGTGTTTTTTAGTTATGAATTGTTATCCTATCCTCTAAGTTGATTCGAAGCGAACACAGTGTGCTTAATTTCTTTAAAATCGGTTCAGTAGTTTAGGAGTCCAACGCGGACAAACAACGTGACACGTACTTTTTATATATAAAGAAATAATGTAATAATATTTGAAAATTTTTAAGAAATTTTTTTTACAATATATTGACTTTTTCAATAAAATTAACTTTTATTCAGTAAAGCATAATTCAAACCTTAATTTCGAAACCAATCGTGTTCAAAATTCATTAAAGTGAAAATTTCATCAAAATTCTTTAGCCAAATGCTCCACAACTTGCATATACAAATCTAATAAAACCAAATTATTTTCGAAATATGTGCTTAATTAAGCATATCAACTTATTTTTAGAAACATTTTAAGCCTAAAAATGAAAACCCAAAATAATAGCACAAAAATTTCGAAAGCATTAACCTTTTAAAATAACCAATACCCAAATTATACCAAGAAGAAGTAACATTTTAAGTCAAAAATATTTCATAGCATGAGCTCATTATTTTCTAGTATTACTGTCATTTTATAAGAAGAAGAGAATTTATGTAAACTCACCATTACAGTTTGAGGTCTTCTATTGAACATTGACATTGTCTTATGTAATCAGCAACAATTTTCATGACAATTTTAAAAAAGTTATCAAAAATCTTAAATCACACTTAAACATAATTTTAACTGTTTTTGTTGTTTTTTTTCATGGTTACATATATATTTTACTCATTTTGACAGCAACTTATTTTAGCACAGTAATATTTTTTCAACTTGTCTGCTTAAATAGTAATTTAACGTTGCTCAATTTAAAACGAATTCAATTACAACACCAAGTACATACCCATATTTTCAAACGCAGCAGCGAATCCTTCACGTTTCGTGTTTCAAGCCACGCACTAAAGTTCACAACACTTCGAGGTTTACAATGTACAAAGAAAGTTCTTATTTTGGACGCTTTGCTTGGCGATGAATGCCAAATCTGTATTGAAGCTGCTTCAACCCAACCACTCCTACTCGTAGCCCTACATAGGCAACCTCAACTTGCCATTTAAATACACTTTCCCACATTACCCATCCGACCTGTCACGTCGTACCCGTCGTCCTCGTCGCAGTCTGCCAAAGTGAAATTCAAGTCCATGGTCGTCCACTGTCAACTCTGCTCTGCGCTTTCCCTTTGCCTTTGCAACCGATGCGCTAAAACTTTCCATTACATTTTGACGATTAATGGCACTTTTGACACCGAACACAAAGCGCTTGGATCGGGTCGGTGTGGAGGCCATTAACCAGCGTGCGAAATAGTTTATGCGTTTAGCGCGATAACGGCAATAAAAGTGGCGTACATTTTGTGACAACGACCGCGCGTAGAATGTGTGAAAATTCATCGATCGCGTGGGCAGCGACTCCCAAAAATAAAATATCAGCTCCAACAAGCTGAACTTCTTCGGCGACTGCCATGGCCTCGTCGTCGGCTACTCGTGCAAACTTCAATGAGCAGAAAGTTCACTGCGCGACATTTGATGTTTTGCCGTTACGACGGAACGGTCCCTAACTGTCTGGTCGTCGATACATACAGTCTAGCTGTCCCTCACATCAACTTTGTTCGCTGTACAACATTATAGAGTTGTGGTCCCTTCCAGTCAACTATCTAACCGTTGAATAGTATACTCACTCTTTTATGCAATCTCTTTCACGGACCAACGCACTAGAAATATAACCTCTGCTTTCCCTCAATCACCCTCTACCATACACATTGCACCGACGACGAACCGACCGACAGTTGTCACCTACTCCTGCTCAATGCAGCAGCTTTTGGACTTTCCTTTTATGTTGGCCAACTAACTGGATCCTGCTGTTCTTGGCCGGTGTTTTTCCTGCTCAGCGTCCTTCAGCGGCGTACAGCCGTTATGTTAAAGCGCACCAAGCGCACTAGTTGACGCCTAAACGTCTACTACGAATAACGTTCGTCACAACGAACCCCGATTTCGGTATTTTCCAAATGGCGGCACCACACACACACACTCTCACGCACGCACACAATCATAGTCTCTATGCCATACGGTTGTACACACACATACGTGCGAAATGCCCAAAAAGCTGCAAACTACCGTTTTATTGCCTATATACCACACACCAATACTAATGCATACATATGCATGTATAGGTGGTAGTCACGCACACAGCATCCTGTAGCGCCGAGACGTGGCAGGACATGGCAATCGCGCGCAGTCGAGCTCCGTAATCAAAGCAACCCGCCAAGGGGTGGCTGCGACACGTACGAGCTCACCAAAACATACGAAACTAACTGTATATTATATGCTATATATATACGTAATACTTGAACACGACACATGCTTACACAGCATCTCTCAGCCACTCTCCACGCTTCTATGTATTGGTGGCTGCTCGGCGCTAGCCGGTTTCCGCAACCCGGCCACTGCACCTGGCAGTCAGCGCTCTGCCTTTTAGCACTCATACAACGGCTGGTCTCCGTGTATTTGTGTGCGTTCCAAAGGGGGGTGAGTAGGGCGACTCTCCGCAAATAAGACAAAAAAGCTGACCGTCAATACTAGTTTTAATTGGAGAGTCCAATTTGTACGTTCATAAGTCGAAAAGTTGACCGAAACCTCAACAAGTTGCAGCAAAAAGGTTTTAGTACTTCGTGAATGGATAATAAAAGTATAAAACAGGGTTTAACGGTTTACTCAAAGAGCTCCGTCAGTGTGGGGATAGAGTTAATAGTCGAATGAAAATATCAATTTGTGGAAAATAACGCAGAAAAGTCGTTATTTTCAGTAGTCCACAATTTTGGCTCTGCGTGATGCCCCTGACGAAACTGCTAGCATGTGAACGTATTGCACTATATGCTATGGCAGGTACTCAGCCTCGTTGTAGAACAGTCGCACTCGAAAATTCCACGCCTTAAAATGAAAATCACTGATTTTGAAGTACTTGAAAACTAAAATTATTATTATAGTATATGATATAAATTATTGAAATTTTCTGCTGGCAATGCCGATGAGTCGCTTTGACTGGGGAACTTCTATCGCTGGGAACGCTTTGCTCTCAGTACTGAGCGGAGATGAATTTGCTTTCGTGTATGTTAATCGGGACAACACCAATACACAGACACAAAGATTTCACACGCACACATACATGCAAAAAAACTATTGAACATGTATGTATGTATACTATATATTAAAGTAAATACAAATGAAATGCGAGTGTACAGTTCTCATCGTTAGCGGTACAGAAACAACCTGATTCCAACAACTCGGCGGATAACAGGGGGAGGGAAGCGCGCATACATCAAAGCAAAATAATATTTTATGAAGATTTTACTATAACGGTGCAGTGAGAGCATCAAAATGATGTATGAAAAATTTGCCTGCAAATCCACCTACCTCCTTTAGTGGCACCGGCAGCCGCTTTTGCAGCGTACACTGACAGTGTTGGTGGCATTGTCGAGTTACACTAACAAAAGTGCTGCTCAAAAAGCATTTTTCAAACTTGCAGCTCAGTTTGCAGCGAGCGTCGATTTATTTGAGAGACTGCTGGTCCTTTTACCACCCAACCAGCTCCTGCCAATGGCTCAGTCTGTCCGCCACCGTCGTTACTTTGTCTATTACATACTGACATTGTATTAGCTGCCGCACCAGGCACCATTCCCTTCAACGTAGCTTCATATAGCAACGTACAACTGTTGTACCAGGACCTTTTTTGTTTTTTTGCAAGTACTTCCACCCTCCATTTGCCTTCACCTCTTGCGTTGGCCGCACTTTCATTAAGATTTTCACTCACTCGCCCGTTCGGATTTTGCCTTTTCGCTTTCGCTTGCCCAAGCATGCTGTACGTATGTACGTGTAGAGTATAATTTGGAGAATATTGCCATATGCCTGCAAATGTGCTCGGGTCCAAGCTGCCCGGGCTCACAACGAAATAGCACAACTTTGTTGCTGTTTGGGCAAATGAGCGCAACTTTATGCTCGACTCTTTAAAGTTGTGACTGCCATTGTTGTTGAGTTGAGAATCTCACATGCTGTAGCTGTGGCTGTAGGCAAACAGTGTAGTATGCGTAGCGGCTGATGAGAGTAGCGGCTGCTGCGGCTGCTGCGAAGGTGGCAATGGTGGCAGATGTTCTCTCGGGTGGGGTGGGTGAGGCAACGTATTCGTATTATTTTCATATACCTACTATAGTCTCTTTACATACATGTGCATATGAATTGCAGAGAATAAATGCCTCGAACAGGGTGCGTCAGGCAACTAGCAAATTACTAATACAGAAAGTCGGAAGCTATATGAAGTCAGATGAGAGTACCTTTTAGGACAATACTATATTATTTGGCCTTAAAAATTAGCAGTTAAAGACCAATGAAATTTATATATTTATCTTATTTGGCAGCCTTGACTCATCACAAATTACGACTCAATATTATACATATATGTGTACTTATACAGTTATACCAGTCTAAGTCCTCTCAAAGAAGGCCCAACTCTGACTTTTTTGTTTTGGGAGTAAAGAAAAAGCAAGCGAATTTCTCTCTTCTCAGACTTTATTAAGGATGCAGTATACTACTATGAGCAAAAAATGGTAAGCCTGGTGCCAATATTATTTCCCATTTTCGAAACAGTTGTTAAAATCAATTTCTGGAATAGCCTTCAATGCGCGTAGTGATTCTCGTTTAATGTCGTCAACTGACTCAAAACGGTTTTCCTGGAGCGGTCGTTTGAGTTTGCCGAATTGCCAGAAGTCACACGGAGCTAGATCTGGTGAATAATTTAGAAAAAATTATTTTATCTGCTTTAAAGTTGTTTTTTCAGCTTCGGCTCACCATTCCCACGATATTCGGCCGATTGATCATTCGTTTCCGGGTCGTAAGCATAGATCCTAGACCCAAGACTCATTGTTATTAATAATACGTATTTTTCTTAGGCTCAAATGATCTTTCAAAAAACTTTTCATTGGTCTCTTCGATATTCAAATGATGCTGGTTAGATCTTTTGACTGTTAATTCTTAATTTTATTGACGTGTTCATCATCAGTTGGTGTTGATGGCCGTCCTGGACATGGTTCGTTGTCAACGCATTCTCGACCCTCTTTTACCTTTTCCAACATTCTAAATGGTTCGGCACAAGAAACACTTTCTCACGAGTTGCTGATGAGCATTGAAGTTGTTTTCACTATTCTGTTAGTTGAGTATGTGTTTTGGACCCTCAAGTGCACCTTAATGCCTGAGTCAAGTGAACCACATATCGAGGCATCAAGAATTCCACTTTATCTGCAATATTAACCTTTCCACAAATTTGCGGAAGCAGCCAATATTAGTTCCACTCCAAGGTATGACTACCGAGTTGCTTTAACCCTATTTTGCAAAAGTTGAATAGTGGAGGGAAAGTATCAAGATATTTCCACCTCATCTTCTTCATTGCAACTTTAACAAATTGTGACCTTCACAATATTTAGCCTCACCCCGTTAGTACATATAGGGCAGTGAAACTCGTATCATTGCAATGAGGTGAACCTAGTGAAAAGTGAGTATTTCGAAAGACGTCCATGTTCCACTTTGAACCAGCAAGTTCCAGTGCTAGAATACAAAAGGTCAACGGACAGATATTAGTAAAATTATTTAGCTTATAACTAATTTTTTGTATCTCTTTTTCCTTTTATTTTTCGCAAATCGAAATAAATTACCCGTTCTTAGGAATCTTTAGAGATTCATTAGCACGACAGACTTTTATTTTAAGAGTCACCCTGTTTCAGGTATTTTTGTAGCATCCATTACATAAGCCTTTTCTCTCAAGTATATAAACAGTGAAATGGAATTAAGTTTCCAATATAAAATAACCATAAAAGCGACAGCTAAAGTAACAGCAGCAACAACACGAACGCTTGGCAAGCAGAGCCAAAGCTTCAACAATTAGAACGGGAATAAAACGCAACAACCTAAAGAATGATGCAGAAAAATACTATAAAAACAACAATGAATTGCAAAATCATATTCGGATTTTGAGAAAGAAAATTGACGAATTGTTTCTAAAATAAGTGAAACTGTAAGATATTTATAAAGTTTTCAATTTTAGCAAAATTTAGCTTGGTCTTATTTAATTAGATACAATCAGTACATATAATTTTCTCGTAATTATACTGGAAATTAAAAATGCATATATATTAGGGTGCTTATTTTTTTGAACTATAAATTTTTTCAGTCCCATCATCCCTTCCTAGTCCCTGGGAAATACCCTAGAAAAAATTCCCTGAAAATTTTGAGCAATTAATATTAACATTAAGGACTGGACCAAGGCATGTAAAAATTTTCCATAGAAAATGTAGGACAATCGTGATTTTTTATCTTTAAATTTCTATAGCTCAGAGGCATTTTATGGCATCGCTTTGACTTTAGACACATAATTCTCAGAATTGAACACTCTACAAAAGTGCCCCTTGCGACAAAGTCGAAACTCACACCGGCGAGGTAGTACGGGGTCTAAACCTGACTTTTTCACGAAATTAGCATTTTTTTTTTGTGTACATCTCGCAAATGACAAGAGCTATGGAAAAATATACCTGACAAACTTGTAGGAAATTTTGTTCGCTACAAAAAAGATCTAAAGACAAAACCGCTATCATTAATACTTCTCCAGATATTCGGCTTTTTAAGTAAGGCTTTATAGAATTTTAATAGATGGTATGTAATAAAAAATTAGTACATACCTTGGTCCAGTCCTTAATATTAATATTAAGGGCTCACAATTTTCAGGGAATTTTTTTAGGGTATTTCCAAGGAAATTTCATGATGGGACTGCAAATAATGAACAGTTCAAAAAAAGACACCCTAATAAATAGTATACATATGCAAATAACATGTATATAATTGTATTTCGTATAATAATCGCGGCCAGCAGTTTCGCTGTGGCAAGGTTTGGCTTTGGCGAGAATACTCTGCGCTGGAGATTGAACAGACTCACAAAGTGAGATTTATAGGTTCTTTATTTGGGGTACAATCGTTAAAAATATTATATTTAGCACACATGAATATACTACAAACTAAAACATTGATTGTGGTCAAGCAGTAGAAAGGTGGTTCAACGTTCACTTCCCAAAAAAAAAAATATTGACGAAGAAGCTGGAAACATTTAGTTTCTAAGCAGAAAATTTCTTAATTAAATGAGGTATAGAGCGATTTTCACCCGATTTTATTTATTCTGAGCACAAAGTTGTGTTGTTCTAAGAATAACCCGTTCTTTCAAGTTTATTAAGATAACTCTCGTATTGGCTGGTATATTCGTTAGAAAGTCAGCCTCAAACTCGAAAATTTTTATGTTAGGTATTTGAGATTTCAAGGGAGAGTATTGCTTCAATGTCAAGCTTTTGCACGGTCTAAAAGCATGTCGAACGAGTGTTTTAGCTCGTTGGCCGGTATCAATGGCCAGTATGCCGGTGCAAGCCTTTTGAATGGCCTCTACGTCTGCATAACGCTTTCCTTTCATGGGCAAATGCATTTTTCTGAAAAGGAGGAAGTCGCACGATGCCATATCAAGTTAATACGGGGATGGGTAATGGTTAATTTTTGGTCAAATAATCGGCCACAATCCTAGATCGATGAGACGGCGCATTATCGTGCAACAAACGCCAACTTTCATCTTCACGATATTCGGGCCGAAATCCATGTTTTCGATATGTTTAACTCCATTTCCATGAATTTCAATGATGATTTCGGCTGATTTTTGCACAGTTTCGATGGAATTTCCGGTGATCACGGATTTTGATTGGCCAACATGTTGATCGTCATGTATGCCCTCACGACCACTTTGAAAACGTTGAAACCACTCGTGCACTCTGCTACGTGATAGGCAACAATAAACTTGTTTCATCAATTGAAACGTTTCGGTAAAAGTTTTACCAATTTTAAAATGGGATCCAGGACATAATGATATTTCTAGTAACTGTGAAGCAGATGAACTAACCAAAGCATTCACCACCCTACACCCTAGATACCAGAAAATACTGAATTTGTATGCCTCTGGCTATTTATCGATATTTAAAAGACAAACCAGTTATAAAAAATAACTGGAGTCAATCCGAAATTGCTCAGAAATCAGGCAAATCTGACACCGTGGCGTTAATGGAATATAGAGAATGCCGACTATTAAAATTTAAAGGAATGATATAAAAACTCTAGTTTACTGATTAATAGGCAGACAACCCAATAGACTGAGAATAACATGCATTGACTATTGTATCATATGTATATCAGGAGGTAGAAGAACAGTAATGCAAAGCTTTGTATATGCATATAATCGCGATTATCGGGTTTGGACGATCGTTCGTAAATTGGACTTCATTAGAAGCACCGGTTGCTGCAGAAACTATGTAATAAAGTGAAGAGTTTTTAGTGTCTCTAAATTTTTGTAAGATATTACACAAATATAGCGGATACCACATTTGAAAATAAGTAAACAATTTCTCAGATAGATGCTTTTACCAGTTTCTTTCTACTTTTGTAAATTTTGCCTTGACTTTGTTGTTCAAATAGACAGGCCCAAATAATAGGTTGTGAAAAAAGTCTTGCGGTATTTTCGCTAGTTGGCGCTGAAAGCGCGTTGTTCTAGTTTTATTCGTCGCATTGGGTCATGCTATATCTTTTTGGAAAGCTCATTTCACGTGCTAACACTTGTTTTATTGATTTTCCTTTCTTTTAAGTCGTTCGTGAGTTATAGCGTCGCAAACATAGAGCAAAATAAAGAGAAAATACGGCATATTTTACAGTACTACTACGATAAAGGCAAAAATGCATCTCAAGCCGCCAATAAAATTTGTGCAGTTTATGGACCCGATACAGTTTCCATTTCCACCGCACAACGATGGTTTCAACGTTTTCGTTCTGGTGTAGAGGTGGTCGAAGATGCGCCACGCTCGGGAAGGCCTGTCGTCGAAAATTGCGATAAAATCGCTGAATTGGTCGAAAGAGACCGGCATAGTAGCAGCCGTAGCATCGGTCAAGAGCTGGGCATGAGTCATCAAAAATTCATTTCAATTTCAATAAAAAAAAAAATTCAATAAAAATACCGCAAGACTTTTTTGACAAACCATTATAGTATCAAGCAGCCTCAAAACATAGACATGGATATAGAAAAGACGGAAAAAATTATACACGATGAAGAGGCGATTACTATTGGGTACTGTGCTGATCTACAAGAAAAGTGTGAAAACTTTTTCATTTACGAGCCAACAACAAAGCAAAGCAAACTAAAGAAAAAAGTTCGATAATGTTGCATAGAACGAAGATTGAACGAAGAAACGGCATGCGTATTCGGCTACAGAGTTAAAAGGTTGTGCAGATTTGGGTGTTGGCTTTAATCTAAATATAAGACTGGCTACGCTAAAGTCTCCTGCCAACACATATTCACATTCATGCGAGTACATACATATATGTATTTCTAAGTATATTGCAAGTAAAATGCACACTTCAGGAGTAATAGCTTTCGTTTAGTAAGTGTTTTAGTAACTCTTTTGTCGATTTCCATAATTGCGTGCTTATTTCAGTTGCCAATTTTATTCTTATTAAATTATTTTTGTTTTCATTTCTTTGTTTTTATTTGTGCCACATGCTGCATCGCCATTACGACATGCCGTTGCAGAAAATCTCATAATTTTACATGCCCAACAAGCACAACCAATGAGGCTGGTGTAGCTGTATAAGTAGGTATAAATACCCGTAAGCATATTTACAACATAAGCATCGTCTCCTCCCTCCAAACCGCCAACCATTTTGCTTACATAGCAGCCTTTCGTGCTTTTGCCAATGCCTGCGGGAAGCGCAATTGTTGCTTTGTTCCTATTTACACACACTTTCGCCTAGACGGCTCTCCGACCAACAGCCACCCGCTGCCACTTCATAAAATTGCATTTTGAAAGTTCCCAACGTTTAATGCACCTGAGCTCCATTTCTTTCACGGCACCTCGTTCGTACGCATTTTTCTACATAGACGCACACACACACACGCATACACATACCGACATATTTGGTTACACATTTTTAGTTCCCACAGTTATTTGTGATTTTTCTTTCACCGTTATTGTGCAGCAGAGATTTTAATAACTTTAAGAGTTTTTGAGCTGTGTTGCTGGCAACAGTTTGATCCTCACCACTTTCACAAAGCTCTCTGCACTTCATTTTATTACTGCTTTTGTCATGTTCACAATTGCATACATATCTATCGACGTTGTGTTATTTGTGTTGTTGTTAATGTTCTATTTCCTATATCCTTGTTTTTTTATAACTCAATATTCTTTGTCAGCTTTAACAACAGCTCTTCCGTGTGTTGGCGAAAGTTCAAAGCTCTTAAAAATTACGAAATTTATTCGAACTTTTGGATAAGTTAAAATTGAAAAATTAAAAGTGTATTCTGCTTCGACTTGGGAACTATGAGCGAACATTGTTTTAAAGTTGCAACTGCAAGAGGAGTGAACCGGTAAATGCAGTTTAAAAAGTTAAATTGAAAAACAAAGCATATCAGGCATGGCTGCAGTGCCAAACCTTGCTGCGTCCATTTGAGATAATATACATATATAAACTAACGGCTAAAGCTATACACTTACAAAAACAACAGCAGCATATTGGACACAGATTGTAAAGGCTATATATCTACTATTTAAAATTGATCAAACAACAGGTTCTTAAAAAGGAATTTTTCAAACTGATTCTCTTTACTATTGTATGTCTTTGCTACCAAAAGTAAATTTAAGATACGGTTTCAAGATCGCAACATGTTTCTAGAGAGTATAATAGTTTTGTTCACCTAACGGTTGTTTGTAGCAACTAAAATTATTCGTGATTGATGTGGATTATTCTTATATAAATGATCTGGATGACGAGAGTGGGTTGAAATCCGGGTTACTGTGTGTCTGCTTGTCCGTAGATGCAAGCTGTAACTTGAGCAGAGGTAAAGTAAACAAAAGTCGATATATTTTTACCTGAATACCTGTCGACGACGGCTTTACCCCACAGTGTTTAAAAGCACATAGATCAAAACAATGCGTTGATCGGCAAACCAAATAAAACATGTTTTTTTCAAGTATTATTTGGTTCCCACTGGTCAGGACACCGTTTCCACCTTGGTTGGGTTCGAGGCCGACCTAAAACATCTACAGTGCTGAGGGTTCGGCACCCGACCGCACTGAACTGAATTTTCAATTATAATTGCTTTGGGTTTAAACCACAGAAACCAAGAATCTCCCCGAAGGGCATAGCCAATGGGCAGATTGGAGCGAACTCCAAGCGCTTGCTGCTAACCGTGGTACCAGATTTAAGTCTCCGGTGAGACCTGGTGGCTTTTAATATAACCAGTTGAGCACCCAACAAACTCAATGACTGGTGTTATGTGTGCCTTGAACTTCAAATGTCTTTTGAATAGAAAAAATCTCATTCAAAGTATATAATATCAGTTCAAGCTGAGTATCATAACACTATTTCTAACAAGACTATGCTAAAATTTCGAGACATTATTCGAGACCGATTTAATTGAAATTTTTATGGAGTCTTCTCTATAGGCTTGTCTATCGTTCGAACTAGCCCCATCCCAAATTTTTATTTTTATTATTTTTAAAAAATTCGAAATAGTCAGAAAAAGTGATCCAAAAAACTTTTTTTTCAGGCAGTCGCCATTTTGTGAAAAAAAATTGTTCCCACTTTTCCGTAGTTCCGGCCATTGCGACAGTATTCTAGATTACTAATCTTTTTTTTTTGGTTTCAGATAACTAGGAGGGTTGTTAGAGACCCCCCACTTCGTCAGCTCATAATTTTTGAAATTTTTTACTTTTTTTAGTTTTTAATTTTTTTCTGTACTCTTCTAAAATTAACAAATAACTAATAAAAAATGGGTAGTAAAAATATTAATTGCCTTTTTTTACGACACTTTAAAAATTACCTGAAATTCATGCTTCAAGACCAGAATACCCCCTCAAATAAATTGAGAGACGTGTTTTTCTTATAAAGGTTCACATCTGCGCTTATAATGAATAAAATGTGGTGAAAAAATAAGCGTTATGTTCTTGAAGGTACTTCCTTGGCTTTATTTCATAGAAGTTGCAAGAGTATAAAATGCTCGGATATACCCAAACTTTGCCCTTCCTTACTTGTTTTGGTAATAAACGTTGTTTCGGGGTAAGTCTACCTGAATATAAATCAAGTAGCAGCTACTAAGAAAACCAAAACTGAAAAAGAATTGCCTCATTGAAAACCAAACGCCTAAACAAACCTTTAAGCATGAATATATTTATGACCGTTATACAAAAGTATTGATGAACAGAATTTGAGTACAAGTTGAGACTGTATCTCAGCTCTATAGCGCGAGAGGAATTAATTGTTCATTATTATTGTTATTATAGAACTTTACGTTTTTTCACTTTCCAAAATGCCGTCAGTCATGCAATAAATCATTCACTGGCAGTCAACTTGTCAACAACTTTGCACATTTGCTTTTCTTAAAAAACAACAGCAATAGAACTTTTATATTTGCAAATTTTGTCTGCACTTGACCACGCCAGTAGATGGATGTAGTTTCAACGGAAAAGGCAAAAATCAAGGCAAGCTCAATGGACTTCCATTACCAACCTGTCAAGTTTTCCTTTCACAACACACGCTTCTATCACAGGCTTTCTACCTTCTTCGGCCTTTCTCTACGGTTGAGGCTGCCACGATGGTCTTTTCTGCGTCCTGTTAGCCGCTTGTTGGGCAAGTCGGTGTTGTCACTTAATTATAGCCCATCAGCGTGAACCGCCTGGCAGCACATACAATTCTATTTATATGTCACATATGTATATGTATGTGTCTGTATATACATTACTCTGTTCAAATCATAAATTATTGAAAGGATTCTTTTATTCTGCTTCGTTCGACTTTGCTGCCTGCTTCTATTGCGTCGCTTTTACTTTTTTCTTGCCTCCGATTTATGTTTATGTATGTACGTATGTGGTTTGTGTCGCCTCACCAACCGCTTTCCAAAACGAAAGAAAGCAATTTTTCGATCGTCGTTTGCACAGCAGGTGCGTTTACTTACAAATGATAATAATGATTGCGTGGAAAAAATGGAGTGGGTAAGAAAAAATGCCAAAGAAAAACCTGAAAGCTTAAAAACTTTTTTCAAACGTCGCTTCACGCCTGGATTGTGCGTTATTGTGTATACGAAATACTCGTTTTGGCACGAAAGTGCGAACACGGATATGCACGAACTACACGCTCGTCTCCCGACCCACAGGCCGCACCTGTTTACGAGCTATGGTCGTCCTTTGCCCATCTGGGCCAAAATTTTACGGCTCCTTATTAATTTCTTCGTTTATTTCATTTTATATCAAATAAGCAACCAGCTTCTTTACGGCCGTTCGCAGCGAAGTGTGAAGACAACAAACTTGGCTGGGCACCCTGGCACTAAGGCGCAAACAATTGCTGGCCGACGGAGCATATAAAATAGGGTATTAGAGAGGCTGCGCTTGGTTGGGGGCGTCTTGAGTGTTTTGCTCGTACTTAATAAGCATATTCGAAAACTGTACCGAAGTAAAGAAAAACAACATTTTTTTCGAAACTCACGCAAGACCAAATGCATAGGTAAGGTAAAATACCGAAAACTCACGCCGCTTTTTTTTGGTTGGCAAAATGGCAGAATGCTAAGTTTAATTTATGCACAATTTTTCTTTATATATATGTACTACTATGATTTTATTATACTAGGCCGTGGAAAGCGGGCAGTAACAGATGATGAACATATATATATGTACAACAGAAGTACAGTCACAGCTATTTATTGGCTATTTTTCTGTATGGTCAATACACAGAATAATTTAGAGGAAAGATACTATAATTGTTATCGAAGTCATCTAACGGTAGGCCCAAAAAACGAAAGAAGATGTTAGTTGAGATACAACTAGATAGATTAGCATTATCCCAAGGCAAGAGGCAGAAAATCTTTACTGCGGTCGTCTGCTTGAAAAAGAGACGACTCCTGGGAACATCAACAGGTCATACATTGACTACATCGACGACATTGAGCAGCAAGCCGACCAAACGATGGACGCAACAAACTTCAGTCATAAACTAACCACCATTCATAACGGAAACATTAACACCTTCACCGACTCACTCCCAGTCAATGATGTACTTGTAGTTCAACCACCACCCACCGTAAACGAGAGCCCGAATTGAATCGATAATCTAGAATAACCCTTGCGCAACTTCTACTTATCCATAATTGACCTCGCCTTGTCAAATATGTATAAGTTATGCGTACAATGAGTCCCCGTATAGTTCTAACTATCTCTTTGCATGCTTAATGAATCCCACTTATCTAAGACCCCTCTCGCTATGATCCCACTCCGTCGAAACAGCACATTGTTGAACCTAACGTTAAAGGACTTCGATGACAACCAACGTGAGCCTTACCACCTAAGCGAGTACTAGATCACCACAACAACAACACGCATCTTGTTATAGTCTAAAATGTTGTGTTCTAATATATCTGATAAATCTGGAGCTTCTTTATTTGCTTCTTTCAACTCGTCTTGCCATTCCGAAGCGACCATGTTGGAGCTGCACAATTCGAGACCGGCTGACCGATTTATTATATACATATAACCAACAATGTTTATTTGACATTTCTCAAACTCAACTATCAAGCGATTTCGTGATATTAACTGATCTAATCTAACACTATTTGGAAACTTGTAATACAGGTCGCTAGCCAGTGACTACAGAACAGTTAGGAAGGTGTGATATATTAATGAAGGGTTTGTCAATAGTAACTATATTGATAAAGATATACAAGTTGTAGATAATAGAAGACATCACTAGATCAGGTTTTATTACAAAGGTCTTAAGCTACGCTAATAGGTTTACTTAACTTTTGCAAAATATCTAAATAAAACTATCACTGTACTTAATATTATTCGACTTTACCATCACGTCTTCACTTTGTGTCATTCATGTTCTCGCCTTGGCTACAGAAATCATATTCTCCTGAAAACATTGGACACATACCTTGATGTTAAAATAGGCCTCTCAATGGCATAGCTAAAACCAATATAAAAAAACATTCCTCCGTTGAAACAGAAGTTAAAATCCGAGTTACTGTGTGCCCGTTTGTTCGTCTGTGCAAGCTGTAACTTCAGTAAAAATCGAGGTGTCTAACGAAACCTTGTATACATGTTTCACGGCATCGCAAAGCGGTCGGTATGGCAAATGAGCGTCATCGAACTGATGCCACGCCAACACAACGTCGTTAAAGAAACTCATAAAGTGCCAGAACTGTAATTTGGCACGTGTTCAATGCTTTATAAAAAGTGTTACAGGGATCGGATTTAGTTCAAGTATGCGCCATTTCGTTCGATAATCTGTTTCCATTTAGACGGCAACTTCATTATAACCCTCGTAGAAGCCCCTCTCCTTATTTGCGACGAACTCGGACAGCCACTTTTCAAAGTTGGACTGGACAGGTGGTAATCACTTGGCGCTATGTTCGGGCTATATGGTGAATGCGATAAAACCTCAAATCCGAGCTCCCGTAACTTTTGACGAGTCATCAACGAAGTGTGTTGTCCTGGTGGAATACTACACCCTTCCTGTTGTTGTTGTTGTAGCGGTAGAATTCTGCCGAGTTGATAGTGCTTGGCCGGATAAAAATCCGGGTCCGTTCCGGTTACATAGACCCGACTGTCGTGGGAACGGACACCCGACCCTTCCTGTTAGCCAATTGTAGACACTTCTGGTCGATCTCCTGCTTCAAGCGGTCCAATTGTTCACAATAAATGATAGAATTAAGCGTCTGGCTATATGGGACCAGCTCCCTTCCAATCCCACCAAAGACACAGCAAAACTTTTCTGGCCGTCAATCATGGCTTGACCACTGTTTGAGACGATTCATCGGCATTCGACCAACACCCTTTTCGCTTGATATTGTCGTATGTGATCCATTTCAAAAATGATTCGAGTTCGTTCCGTTTCAGCAGCATATTGCAAGCATTGATTCGGTCCGAAGGTTTATTTGCATCTAATCAAGCGACACCTACAAAAATAGTTTGGTGACTAACTTCCGTCTTCTAGGCGATGTCACGAGATGCCACATGCCGGTCAAACTCGATGTTTTGCATGATTTGATCGGTATTCGTCGTCACAGATCTTCCGCCGGCTGGCTTATACATGATGTCGTTTTCACCCGCTGTGAATAGTCGAAACCATTCCTCCGCAGCTCGAAGTGATAGAGTACCATCCCCAAAAACACCACTAATCTCACGGAACGTTTCTCTAGCGGATTTGTCTTTAACGAA
Organism: Bactrocera tryoni; assembly: GCF_016617805.1. NCBI lineage: Eukaryota > Metazoa > Arthropoda > Insecta > Diptera > Tephritidae > Bactrocera > Bactrocera tryoni. The sequence continues at coordinate 30,366,169 of NC_052500.1, read as the reverse complement.
GGAGAACTTTAAAATAGCGCGAATTTCGGCGTTAGTGAACTCCATGGTTACACGTCTATACTTGTTGAACGCAATATCTAAACTAATCATGCGTAGCGTCGTTTTGTAGGTTATGTCAAACCCTTCAAAGATTTATAGTATTGCCAGATACGAGCTCTGTAGCGCTTTATACATAGCCGCGAAATTGAAAAGACAAAAAAGTGAAAGGGAGATATTTTCCAACCTAATAATTATCTTCCAAACCATTCAAGCATACCTACATATACCTAACAAAAGGTTTTCGAATTTCCGAGTTACTTTATAACGCATATATTGGCCAACATCTTCATATCGGCTCAATGAAAATGCAAGAGTCCGTGTTTTACTTAAAACTCGATCTAGCGCCCATAAAACCAGTATCAGGATTTTCGAAGATCCGGCTGATTTTATATTGATTGTACAAGGTGCGTTCCAAAGTAAAAAGGACGTAAAAAAACAGAACACATGGTTTTTTCGGCAAAATCAATTTATTTTATTCAAAATAGTCTCCCTCTGCTTCAATACAGCTTTTTGCACGGTCCAAAAGCATGTCGAACGAGTGTTTTAGCTCGTTGGCCGGTATGGCCGCCAGTATGCCGGTGCAAGCCTTTTGAATGGCCTCTACGTCTGCATAACGCTTTCCTTTCATAGGCAAATGCATTTTTCCGAAAAGGAAGAAGTCGCTCAGTGCCATATCAGGTGAATGCGGTTAGTGGTTAATGGTTAAACTGTGATTTTTGTTCAAATTATCTCTTTAATGATGCCTTTCGCATGTTGGATTCTGAACAATTTTTGGTCGTCAGTCAAATGTTCGGTCAAAATGCGATAAATCGATGTTTTGGAGATGTTCAATTCCATTTCCATGAATTTCAATGATGATTTAGGCTGATTTTTGATGAATTCACGCACAGTTTCGATGGAATTTCCGGTGATGACGGATTTTGATTGGCCCACATGCTGATCGTCATTTATGTCCTCGCGACTAGTTTGAAATCGTTGAAACCACTCGTGCACTCCGCTACGGGATAAGCAATCATCGCCATAAACTTGTTTCATCAATTGAAACGTTTCGGTAAAAGTTTTATCAATTTTAAAACAAAATTTAATGTTGGCTCTTTGTTCGAAGCTCATTTTCGCACCGATAACACAAACATACTGACACTTAAAACGCAATAACTTCACTTTCAATTAATGAAATGTCATGAACCTCTCAATGGACAATCAACAAGGATAGCAGATTCTAACGCATTAGCCCAAGGGAGCGCTAGATTCCTGTTTACTTCTGAACGCCCCTTGCATGTAAGGTTCATTGATGACACCCTGGATCATTTTAGTATGTTTGAGTATAATTTACTCATTTAATTGAATAATTGATGTTTAAGTCACTCCCAACATATTTTAATACAAAGTTTTTCCAGCCTCTGAAGCAAGTTGCAAGAGTATAAAATGTTCGGTTGCACCCGACCTTGGCCCTTCCTTACTTGTTATTTATTTTACTATTCGATCATAACTACTTACATATGCACAAACGCAAATATATCGTAATCATTTAAGCTGTTTGTTTTTAATTAATTTAAAATCGAATTCGAGCGAGTATTAAAAACCTTTTTAAACATAATATATTCATACCGAATAGGTAAGGCAAGACTTTGAATAAATAAAGCATAAAAATCTTTATTTGATTGCATGCAATACATATTTACCTAAGCAAGCTCGTTCGAGTTTCTATGCAAACGGATGTAGAGACTGGCACATGTGTACTTTTTTAATACATACATAAGTATGTACGGATGTGTACAATATTTCATTAGTAGAACGAATAATTCACAAAGATTTGCTTCACTAAAAACGGTAAATACTCGCCTCTTAATATGCTTACCAACAAGCCTTGGCACTGGGCATATGTACATATGTAGGCATGTACTTATACACATATGTGTTAAAGCATATACTAAGAATGTAGATACATAATAGGAGAGATGCACATTTCGTAACCAGGGTTGCCACCTTGATTTATTCAAATGATCCGTATTTTAGCTGCTGTTTCTTTATATTTCCCCCAAATAGACAAAAATTCTAAATTTATTGTTACAGGGTCCGGCACTCGAAGTGAATTAAAAAATCCATAAATTCGGTTTGGAAAATTATTTTTATTTATTTTAAAGTACGAAATGTGTGAAAATAATCATAAATTCAGGACAAATTCACTTTTTCTCGATATGACCACCTTTTGCCTTAACGATGGCCTTGAGACGGTCAAAAAACGAATCGCAAGCTGCCCGAATGTGACTTGCCGGTATTTTGGCCCACTCACGGACAATGGCTTTCTTCAGCATCTCGAGACTGGTGTATTTTTTACTTCGGATCTTGCTCTCCAAAATGGCCTAGAGAGAATAATCCATTGGATTCACATCTGGTGAATTCGAGAGCCATTGTGTGGTCGTAATGAAGTTCGGAACGTTGTTCTTCAGCCATTCTTGGTTCACTTGCGCTTTGTGAGACGGTGTTGAGTCATGTTGAAACGTCCATGGTTTGCGACCGAAATGCTTGTTATCGTTTTGAGAGTTTACGAATTGCTCAATTGGAAAAATGTTTTGGTCAGAAAACACAATATTCGGAATTTGACCGCTTTCGACCAAGCGAAGCAACTGCTTCGCTCTCTTTAGTCTTACTTGTTGCTGCTTCGGTGTGAGATCATGGGCCTTTTGGAACTTGTACGGCTTGACCTTGAGCTCATTTTTCAATATGCGTCAGATGCTGCGGTCGGATATTTTCAGTTCTTTAGCCACTTGATTGGCACTTCGTCGTGGATTTCGCTCAAGTCGCTTCTTCACTTTCCGAACCATCTCACGTGACGTTGCAGGCTGTTGATGAGCACCTCAATAACATTTTGCGATGCTACTTGTATCATTGTAACGAGTGATGGTGCGATAAACAAAAACTTTATTCACATCAAGGTGTTTGAGCTCACGAACAATTGCTGACTGTTATTTTCCAGCTAAATATAAAGCAATCACACTATTACGTTTGAATTCCATCGCTGATCACTTTTTTTTGCGTTCAATTTTGGCAAAACGCTTCTGTAAACTTGTGAACAATACTCCGAACTGTCATTCAGCAAATTTATAAACAGCTGATTCCAGTGCGACAGCTGCGCGAACGGTCTGAAGTTGGTTATACTTCGTGTGCCGGACCCTGAATATCTGAGAATTTAAATCATACATTTTGGTGATTTTTATTTATACCCACAATATATGGGTTCCTGATATGATGTATTTCGGTCAAAAATCATAGTCAAGCTTATAATCAGATACATCAATACAATGTGAAAAGTATGAGAAAAAATCGGGCCCTTAAATTCGGAATAGTTGTTTTTAGAGTATATGGCAACCTACCATTGTAAACCTTCAGACATATACAATATATACCGGCCTTTTGGAACTTTGGAACGGGTTTTTTAATCCCTTATATGACTCCTAAGTGTCGTTTCAACCGTTTTTTATATGGCATATTCTGGTACAAAGGAAATTCACAAGTTATTCATGAACAACCTTTACATTCACCTAAATTGACAGTTTGGTGTGATTTTTGGTCTGGTAGAATCAGCGGTCTGTACTTCTTGCGAAATGAAGCTGGTGACACCGTTACTGTCAATGAAGAGCAGTGTAGATCGTTGATAACCAACTTTTTATGGCCACAATTGGAAGTAGTTGATCTTGACCACATCTGGTTTCAACAAGACAAGTTTGGAGATTCGATTATTTCAATAAATTGTGCCATTGAATGGCCTCCAAGAAGTTGTGATTTAATACCATTAAACTACTTCTCGAGCGGTTATTTGAAGTCATTGGCCCTTGCAATAAACCAGACTCTTCAAACTTTAGAGTCAATATTGAACATGCTGTTCATGTCATACGTCTTGATTTAGCCGAAAATTGGGTTCAACGATTTAGTTCCTTGAAAAGATGGATTATTCTTCCAAATACTTTCACGGATCTATATTACTAAGCAGAATTACTCTGTGACAAAGAGAATAACTACACTACAAGTAGCTTACAAAGTGTTTTATATTTTTATAAAGGGTAATACATTTCTAGATTCCCTACTTTTTCAAGAGAAAAACTGAAACTTCATATTTAATGGCGAATGTTTATTATCATTCGAAAGAGCGTTCTTTGTCATTTATTTTTTGAACGAAAAACCATAATTCCAGCGCATCAGTTTGGGTTTCGAACCAACCATACTACGATTGATCAAATCCACAGGATTACACACATTATTGAAAAAGCCTTCTGTTCTGCCGTGTTTTTGGATGTTGCAAAAGCGTTCGATAAAGTTTGTCACAAAGGACTGCTTTCGAAACTGAAACTGATTTTACCGAAATAGCATTATGACAGCATAAAATCGTATTTATCATATCGCTACTTTCGCGTTAAACAAGGAGACAAATATTCTATTCTTAGGGAAATAAAAGCAGAAGTTCCACAAGGTAGTGTGTGGGCCCTCTTCTTCATATTCTATTCACGCACGACCTGCCAGTAGTCTACAATTACAACAGCCGCATTTGCAGAGCTGTGGTGGAAAGTTCACGTAAAAAACAAGCGTAAGGGGCTGGACATTCGACTCAAAAACTATAATTGGTTAATCGGTAACAAATCAGTGTTATCCATCGAAAATAAGTTACTTATCTATAAGCAAATACTCCGACCGATATGGAGCTATGGTGCACAACTCTGGGGATGTACTAACGCAAACAATAAGAAAGTTATCCAACACTTTCAAAACAAAGTACTAAAACTAATTGTCAAAGCGCCTTGGTATTGTAGATGTGCTGATATAGAGCGTGATCTAGGCGTAAACTCGGATTACGCAAAAATATTTAAAATTGCAACAGCACATAGTGCAAGATTGATACAGCACTGTAACAAAGAAGTAGCTATGTTAACTTCCAGAGATGGACCACCAAGATGACTCAAACGCCTCAAACCCAGCGATCTTTCAAATTAGCCAATACTCTCATAGTAGTTTTGTGATTTAATGGTTATATGTTTAAGTCACATTCAAGTTGCTTGTTAGTCCTTTCGTTTACTTGAACTAGTTGTAACGTATAAACAAAAATAAATAAAAAAAAAATATTTTTCAAAGATTATCTTTTACAAATGTCGGCCTCAGCTTTATCTTGGATGTTCTATTGGTTAAGTCCAATTTTCGAGCATTCCGACTGGTAACTGCCGAAAGACACGAGTGATGTTTGCACCAAGGCCTAAATAAAAGCGGGACGGTCCGCATAGACTATACGGTGTGATATAATATCATACAATCTTGGTGGCCAGTCGACCGGCTCAAAACATGAAATTATCTGCTCACCGAAGTGTTCCCTTAATAAATCCATTATTGAAGCGATATGTAGAAAGTGTCGCCGTCTTGTTTAAACCAAATCTCGCAGAGACCACCAGCTTCAATTTCAGGCATCAAATAATCGGTCATCATTGCGCGATAACGGTCGCCATTGACGCTTACGTTCTCACCAATTTTGCTTGCTTACATATTTGAACCAGGAATAGGCCTCATCGCTGAACAAAATTTGGCTTGGAACTTTTCAAGAGCTTCAGTTCTTGCACAATTTGTATTTCGTATGCTTTCAATTTAAGATATCGTCGAAAAATGCGCCAATTCATTCCATACGTCAGTCCAAGTTTCGAACCTCCACGGTCTTGGTCTAAACCCACAGCTGTATTTGATCTATTCGGTGATATGGGTAATGTTGTTGCAAAAAGTACACTCAGTAGGCCGATTATGTTGACCATAAGTTGAGCGAAGCGGGAAACACATTTTTTACAGAACGTAAAGTTTTGTAATAATGTCGAACGATTTTTAAAGATTGTTCAGGTGTAAGAGAACAAGAATAACATGACAGCATGGCACGACTCACGCGTAATCTGCCAAAAAGTGGCTATTGGAAAAAGTATATCTACTTGGAACACGCGTTAAAATGTCTGATCAGCTCTAAGGCTATCTATTGAAATCGATATGTTAGTGGGTTTTCAACGATCACTTGGCATCTTTCTCGACAGAATTTTAATACAATTGTTGGCGTATTTTGTAGGTTTACTATTATTTTAGATAAGTGTGGATGGATTAGACGATAATTAATCAGAATCTGTATTTTTTGAAATTTAAAAATACTTTTGAGTGTCAGGAACTTCTTTATAGCTCACTGCACCTTAATTCCATTGGCAGCTAAATTCTCAAATAATTTTCTCCAACTCGTTGAAATCCAATTTAACGTTGTTTTTAGGCCATCTAGCTTTCCACTTAACTTTGTGTTGACTGTATAATGGTGCTAATTCAATAAAGTCTTTGAAGTAAACTCACTACAATGACATATTCCAGATGAAATTGATTCACGGGTTTTCGAGCCAGATACAATATGACTTAGACAGTGGCGAACGCAGGAAAAAAATGGGGGGGTTTTAGGTAAAAAGACAATGTTTCATTATTTTATTCACAAATTGAAGTCTAATCTTCTTTTATTTTGGGCCATAACATTTAAAATCTCTTCCTCCGTCACCTCTATATCTCTATGGATATTCAAGAGAGCCATTCCGTTCAGGCGTGCTTCTCCAGTTTTATTTCTTAAATGTGTTTTAAGCCTGCGAAGTGAGGAAAACGAGCGTTCACTTGAAGCGACAGATATAGGGATTGTTGCTCCAATCTTTAAAAAACGATGCACTAAAAAAGTTTTGGATCTCTTTGTTTGATTTAACCAGTTCCTGAAAATATATTCAAAATTTTAGTTAGAAAATATAATCTGAAGAAAAAATTTTTAACCTTTTCCACATTCTAAATTCAACAAATGAAAAACAAATAATAAGTAAAATTGTGTGTATGCAATTCAGACCAGTTTTTTCTGGTTGTTTTTATTAAAAATATAGACATTTTAGTTAAGACACTAAAGTATTTTTTTGCTATTTAATTTTTTTTAATTTAAATTTATTTCACAACAGTTTGCTCATGGAACGAAAACTGAAAGTCATAATAAATGAGTTTTTATTTTTCCTGTATTATGGTTAACAATAAACTCTAAAAAAATAATAGAAACCTTATTGGTGACTTTCAGTTCGGAACTAATTTTCAAAAGAAGTCCATTTTCGACTCACAATTCCCCTTAAATCTAAAAAAATCCAGTTCAGCAGCCACAGAGTTATAAGGCAAGCTCATTACTTTGAAGCAAATTAAAAAAATGTCTCTGTCCAGTTTATATTTTTCTGGGTTTTTTAATTGGCCTACATTCCCACAACTTTTTAATACTATCCAGATGCAATAGGTTAGTTTTTAGTTTAACATTTTCATAGTTTCAAAAAATTAAATTCTATCAGCAGAAAAGTATAAAAATAGGCCGTTTGTGAACAAAAAAGTATCAAATCACAAAATTTAGAAAAAAAAGTATCAAAAAAGATACAATTGTATCAAAACGGCAACGCTGTTAGTGACTAATGTATTCATTTATTTTACATATTCATACATCGTCGGCAGAAAGATTGCTTTGAAAACAACAAATTACAATTTTTCAAATGACTATGTAGAATTAAATTCTATTATTTAAAAATTCAATTATTTTGGGGGGGGCGGGGGGTGGTTTTAACACCCCAAAACTTCCTACCCCCCCCTGCGTTCGCCCCTGGACTTAGAGTATTGCATTTCCCATTTCCCACCGAAAGTAATAGACCTTATAGCAATTTTCGTCGCAAACTCGTATATTTTGTAACCCTCCAAAGTCTTCCAAAGAACCTCGATCAAACTCACAGCATGATTGAAAACGAAAATAAAATCGAAACCAATGTCTTCCAAGGAATTGAAACCCACCACATATCCTCACGTACATATAACATTATTTCTGATTGAAATTGTCTCTCAGTGTACACACTCTCAATACTGTTTTGAGCAAACAAACACAATGTAAAGCCAAGACTGAGAAATAGCTGCTTTGAAAAATCATGGAAATCTGCCATAAATATTTGCACACTTTGTAAATGCAATTTAGAGACTTCTCAAGCCAACGCTTCAACGAATCATTGGAGCATCAACGCTGCAGTCAAATCCAAAGCAACATTGCGTTGAACGGTAAACATTGCATACTTCAAGGCGCTTGAATGAAACGCTAAACATTAGCAAAACACAGCAAGGCATCGCACCAACCAAAGCAACCAAGCAAGTTAATGACTGAGCTGAGTGAGAAGCTGGTAAGGCGCTCAACGGATTAATGGCAACGTGGAGTACAAAGGAGCTGTTAAATTGGCAAATGTGAAATTAAAGAATGTAATGAGTGGGAAGGAAGGAACTTCGCATAGAAGCAACAAATAAATAATCGAGCTGCCAGACGCCGTGCAGCAGTGGCAGTGAAAGCTGCCGCACCAATCTTGGCACAGATGATGCCGATGATGATAATGATGATGCTGCTGATGACAGGACGCTGTTGCTATGCTTTATTTCCTTTTATTTTGATATTTTTTTGTAATCCTCTCTACTGAGCTCATATTTTGTATATACACAGTCTTATTATGCATAAGCTTACATACATACATGCATATATATATGCATAATATAGGAATCGAAAGTCATTAAAATAAAACTCGAGCATCATGTTGAAAGCTCATTAAACGAATACGAATTTAATGGCACTTAAAGCGGAAATTGCCTGGGAAGTTTCCACATCAGCAGGCATTAGCAGTAACTGCTGCTGCCGCCCGCACAGGCAACAGCAACACAAAAATGACAACAGCAACAAACAAAGCGCATTAAGGACTCGGTAAGTGTATGGCGAAAGAGCGAGAACCGCAGAACTGTTAGTCAGCAGCAAAAAAAACCCAGCCAGACAGATAGACACGGTAACTGTGGTCGGGTAAAGTGGAGCAGTCCTAAAATGCGAAGCCGCTCGTGAAGCTTTCGATCATATACATATAAATGGAATATGGCCTCAAATAAAGAGAAAAATGTGTACTTCAGGAAAATTATTCATACAAATAAACAGGTTTTGTACATATGTTTGTATTATGATTTCAAACAAAAATTGGAGTGAAGTTGTAGAGTCTTATTTACACGCAGACGTTTTTTTTCTCTGTGATTATTTGTGTAAACCTGGTAAAAAATATCGAAAAAAGGAATTATGCTTGAGCCTCTGTGAATATTTACTTTTTTGTTGCTGCAGCTGAATTCAAATTTCGGGCCTCTTTGTCAAATATCTGAGCCAAAACTTTATGCTGAATAGCTGAATTTCAAACAGCTTTCATTATTTTTTAATATTTATTACAATCTATCAAACGGACAGCCCTATTAACTGGTCATTAAGGCTGGTCCCGCCAGTTTCCGCTTATGGGACGCTTCACTGTATTCATTTCCAACAACCGCAAAGGCATAAAAATTTTCACATGAAAGTAAAGCATGCGCTTTATAATAACATTAAGAGTGTATCCCTCTCATAGTGCGGATGAATTTCAACACTGCATGTGCTTTAATAGAATATTTTGAAAGAGAGCGAGTCACGCATTTTATCAGGATGCATAAATTGAGTAATATAACACGGAAAGCGATATATAGAGGTATATGGCGTTAACACTTAATATAACCAAACATAAAAAATAAAGAAAAACTAAAGAAATATAATAGTCGTGACCTTTAACTACTGGGATTTTCAATAAGAGTGCTATCATTTATAAACAAAAAAAATACACTAATTGTTAAAGAAATGCAAATGTTTTCTACTTAATGTGAAGTACAATCCATACAATTGAGTTCTGAATACAAAATCATTCAAGTAACCTCAACTACTTTAGGAACGAATACGCTGAACCCAATTTTTCGAGTACTTTTTTCACTAAATCAAGTCGCAGTGTCATGAATACCACGTTCAATATTGACTTCTAAAGCTTGAAGAGAGTCTGTTTTATTGCCAAAGACCAATGATTTCAAATAATCCCTCAAGAAGTAGTTTAATGGTGTTAAATCTCAAATTCTTAAAGGCCATTCAATGTCACAATTTCTTGAATAATCGAATCAAAAAACTTCTATCGCAAGAATTCGGTTGTTGCACGTGTTGTGTAGCATGTAGGCCCGTCTTGTTGGAACCAGATGTGGTCAAGATCAACTTCTTTCAATTGCGACCATAAAAATTATCATCGATCTTTACCGCTCTCCATTCATTGGCTGGTTCATTGGCTTCAGTTCTTGAGTTTCTTGGTATCGACAAATTGCGGTCTTCAGCGAATTTTGCCTGAACGGCAACAATATTTGCATGACTTCAAGCGGTTCTTTGTCTTATTTGCACTTACCTTAAAAATTTTCAAGAACTCAACGAATAGCGAGCACAGGTGGACGATCATCTTGGCTATAAAATGACAAAAGCGCACGAAAAGTTGCTATTGGAGAACGATTATTTTGATAATATATACAATAGAATAATTTGTAAATGCTGTTCCTGCGTATATCTTTTCATGATAAAATTGTAAAAATTAGAGATTATAACTAAACAAATTACATATCATGACATACTAAAAATGCCCGAAACGACACTTAGAAATCGTATCATTCCTATTGGAAAACGCGGTACTTTACAATTTTTTATTACCATTTTTTAATCTCTCCACTTTTTAGTATACCGAGTAAAAGGTCCACAAACCCCACATCAATTATCTTAAGAAAAATAGATGAGGATCGCACCGCAAGTTAAGGTCTTATGTGCCCTCTCCTATGTCACACAACCTACCTAGCCCCAGGATATTGATAAATTTTAATATACTACTAGGTGCTAAAGAGGTAATATGATTCCTTTTGAAAACACGGAACCAAAGGCCTTTATGCCATGTTATATAAGTGCTTCTTGAGCTTACAGTGGGCAGTGTAGCATGCGACATGTAGCCTGAGTTTGCCCCTAAGAAGCTTAATTACACATATAAACCTGCTGCGTTTCTAACCCTTCATTAGCAACTTGGCATGGCGCATACCTTGGAATTGTTGCCAATACTACTTCTGCCTTACGGAGCAACTCCTTCGTGGTATGTGGAGGGTTCAGGTCCTATCATGATAGTGGTTGCTATGAAGAGGGCGAGCTCATCAGGTTGTTCATTTCCGGCTATACCACTGTGACCGGGCACCCAGATAAGGTGCACTTTTTTACGTTCCGATAGACTGTTCTGCCGTTCTCTACACACCTGCATTATAAGTTTATCTCAACTATCTTACTTAGAAGAAACTATTATTTTAGCCATACATATACATTGCGTCAAATCGAGGAATAACAACGCCCACCCCCTACATAATGGTTATGTGCAGATCTGACTAGTAGTAGACACTTAAGCCGAGTTCTAGATAAATCCGATTAGAAGCAGAGGAGGTTTTGCATTGTCTCTCTCATGCCTATTTATCTGCTCTTTCTACATGTGTCACCGCTAATAATGCCTTAAGTACTTGCTATAACTTAACGCCGGTAAGTTGTCTGCTGTGACGAGGCCAACAGCCGAACTGGTTGCGCTCCCTTGCGCATGATTTTGGCGATCCTGCACGGCCCTAAAGCATTCCCCCTCACCTTGAACAGTCTACCAACCCTCTCGGAAACTTCATCGTTTTTAGTTACTTGTGTATTTCTTGGACTGCTCCGGTAGCCAAGCGGTACTTTTGCAAACTCATCGGCTTCTTCGTTTGCCAGAACACCGTTGAGGCCTGGAATGCGGTATATATGCAACTGCTTACTGGCAGACACTATATAAACTTGCTTCTAACTACATACTCTGTTGCTGTTACTAAGAAAACTCTGTCACCATAATTTTCGGTTTTATCTCACGAACTACGTGTCAATTTAGGGTCTTTGAACTAACTTTTCACTGAGTTCTCATCAATGAAATGTGACTATAAAATGTTAATAGCACCAAGAGCTCCTGCATAGTAGCATAAATTTTCTTTATAATGAGTTTCATTTTCCTACCGAGTAAAATTCAATTTTCTTATGAAAACTTTGCATCCAATAAATGCAACACACAGCAATGCTTTTGCATATTGCGTACCACCTGCGCCACCTTGCAACATTTCGATTTCCATTTCGGTTGTCGTGAGATTTGTTGCTAATTTTTAAAGCATTATTCTTCTGTTTTCTACTTCCCGTTTGGAGGAAACACGTTCGGCCACCGAGTTTTGAGTGATGGATGAAATTTCCAGTCAAAAGTTCAGGATACATATGTGCACGCAGCCGACGCATACGTGTGCTGCGAGTTTATCCTGTCACATTTCAAGTGCAGCAATTTGCAACAAGTTTTTCGGCACGTATTTTGTAGCATAACTGCAATCACGCTACGGTTTGGATTTGTTTTGTTGTTATTGCAGTTTCGCCAGAGGCGTTGATATACGCACATGCACTTTAATAAGTTTGTACAGTTATGTACAACAACAAAGTTGATGCAACACTAATTAGCACAATTTGGAAATGTTCACAACAGCAGGCGGCATATGGAAACTAGCGAAATTTCACTCGCATGTGAGGCTGTGAGTCTGTGCCCATATATTTGCATTAAGGTGATCCATAAAAAATCATGTTCACGAGTTGGGTCAGCTAAAACATAGCTACAGGTTTTCAAAATTGAAATACTGATATTTGATAATACGAGTATTGAAGTGAAAGCTCCTTGACACAAAATTAGTTTCCGTCTTACCATTTAGTATTTCAAAACCTAAATAAAACTTTGCCTTGCATTTATGGTCGAAATAGTGAAGTCATAGACAATGCTTAAAAATTCGCACTGTGATTCCAATAAGCCTAGATTATACACTACTTTCCGACCAATATCAAAACAAAACAAATTCTGATTGAGATCGCTACTTGGCAACCGTGCATTACCTTCGCAATTTAGGTCTATAATAGATCGTCTCCTAAGTATACATATGTTTGCGCAACATAAAATTTATTTTTTAGTTTAGAGATCTCCCTAAATTTAGAGATCTTCTAACATAAAAACAAATGTAAATATATCTACAGACATGTCATACATGTGCCAAACTGAAGTTATTTGAAATTTCACATTTCTTCTGAACGACATAAAATTCTGGTTGAGTACACTGTTCAACGAGGAATTGAGATTTAAAATTCATATTTTGATTCAAGCATCAGTGAGTTAAGCCCACAGGTACCGACAATGTGGACCCCGGTGCATATAGCTGATTTTTTACCGAAAATATCAGTCAATGTGTGAAATATTTAAATGAAATTCAGTGAACATTTTTTCCCTAATAATATCATGTCTATATGTCAAACCTGGATTGAATCGGGGTCAATACTTCCTTTAATCCCCATATACATACAAAACAGATTTTTGAACTTCCGGACGAGTGAGTTATGTAAACGAAAACAGGTAAGGAAGGGCTAAGTTCGGGTGTCACCGAACATTTTATACTCTCACATGATAAAGTGATAATCGAGACTTCATTATCCGTCATTTAGATATTTTTTTTATTTTGCTGTAAAATTAATTAGATTAGATCAATTTGTGTACTTTGAGTATTGAAATGTATTTTCATTTCCTAATGTACTTATATATTATACAGAGAAGGCATCAGATGGAATTCAAAATAGCGTTATGTTGGAAGAAGGCGTGGTTGTGAACCGATTTCACCCATATTTCGTACATGTTATCAGGGTGTTAAGAAAATATTATATACCGAATTTCATTGAAATCGGTGTAGTAGTTCCTGAGATATGGTTTTTTGTCCATAAGTGGGCGACGCCATGCCCATTTTCAATTTTTTAAAAAAGCCTGGGTGCAGCTTCCTTCTGCCGTTTCCTCTGTAAAATTTAGTGTTTCTGACGTTTTTTGTTAGTCGGTTAACGCACTTTTGGTGTTTTTCAACATAACCTTTGTATGGGAGGTGGGTGTGGTTATTATCTGATTTCTTTCATTTTTGAACTGTTTACGGAAATGCGTGAAGGAAACGACTCTATAGAGTTTGGTTGACATAGCTATAGTAGTTTCCGAGATACGTACAAAAAACTTAGTAGAGAGCGAGGCCACGCCCACTTTTCCAAAAAAAATTGCGTCCAAATATGCCCCTCCCTAATGCGATACTTTGTGCCAAATTTCACTTTAATATCTTTATTTATGGCTTAGTTATGACTCTTTATAGGTTTTCGGTTTTCGCCATTTTGTGAGCGTGCCAGTGGGCCGATTTTGCCCATCTTCGAACTTAATCTTTTTATGGAGCCAAGGAATACGTGTACCAAGTTTCATCATGATATCTCAATTTTTACTCAAGTTACAGCTTGCACGGACAGACGGACGGACGGACAGACAGACATCCGGATTTCAACTCTACTCGTCACTCTGATCACTTTTGTATATATAACCCTATATCTGACTCTTTTAGTTTTAGGACTTACAAACAACCGTTATGTGAACAAAACTATAATACTCTTCTTAGCAACTTTGTTGCGAGAGTATAATGAGAGAGCTTGTTTTACTGATAACGATGCATTGTGCCTTAAATGGGAAAACTTGCCCCACCGCCTTATAGCCAATATCAAGATTTTGCAACATCCGATTGATTTTACTTCTTAGGTATTAATGATGACATATAAGGTACCTTAATGAAATTGAGAGAGCATCTGTTTAATAATATGTAGTAATGCCAAAAATAGATAAAATCGGGTCAATACTACCTCAGCTCCCATATACCTAATATACGATTTTCAAACTTCCGGTTGACTTTACTTGTATATATCGGTCAATATGTAAAATATCTTAGCAATATTAATGGACGTTTGATATTATATATACTATAATCTATTGGCAAAATTACGTATACTTGGTCTACGAATTACATCTACTCCCATATATGTATGTATGTATGTACTTCTTACACGGTTATAGCTGAGTTCACAATAGCGCACCAGTCGTTCTTCCTTTTCGCTGTTTGGTGTCAATTGATTCCAAGTGTAGCCAGATCCATGTCCACCTAGGCTTACCAACGGAGTGGAGGTCTTCCTCTTTCTCTGCTTCCCCGGCGGGCACTGCGTCGAACACTCTCAGAGCTGGAGTGTTTTATCCATTTAGACGACATTACCTGGCTAGTGTAGTCGCTGTCTCTTAATTTACTGAACTATATCAATGTCGTCGTATATCTTTTACAGTCATCGACTGCGGTATTCACCGTTACCAATGCGCAAATGACCATACATCTTCCTCAGAACGTTTCTCTCGAAAACTCGTAAGACCGACTCATGAGATGTTCTCATTGTCGATGCCTCTGCACCATATAGTAAGACGCGGATGATGAGTGACTTTTAGAATTTGGTCCTTGTTCGTCGAAAGTCCGAAGTAGTACCTGTTGGCAGGAGTTATTCTGCGTTGGATTTCGAAGCTGGCGTTGTTGTTTGTATTAATGCTGGTTCCAAAATGGACAAAATTATCTACGACTTCGAAGTTGAGATTATCAACAGTGGCGTGGGAGCCAAGTCGTGAGAGCAACGACGGTTTGTTTAATGACAGGATATATTTCATCTTGCTCTCGCTCACTCCAGATCCATTAGATTCGCTTCTTTGTTCAACCTGGAGAAAGCAGAACTAACGGCGCGATTGTTGTGGGCGGAGTACACTTAAATTTCAATCCTCGGGCATGCTGTCGTCCGATCATATACTACAAGGAAGCTGATGCATGCTCCTTATCAGTTCTTCGCCGCCGTATTTGAAAAGTTTGTTCGGCAATCCAACGGCCCCGTCAGTCTGTTTTCTCTCTACTGCGACACAGCACTCCTGATCGAACCAGCTATATTATTACTATAATAATGTTATTCCATCAAATCTCATGCCAAATATGGCAGTGGAAGTGAGAGTTGTTTATTTGTGTTATCGAGTGTATACGTGCAAGTTGAAACAAGACCCTTCCATGCCTCCAATATACCCTGTATAGTGATTTGCTACTTCCCAACTGACTTTAGACTGTTTAGGTTTGTCAAATTCTGTAATATTATAATTATTGATTTTATTAATGGTTTAGCGCTGATTACAAATGGAGTTTGTCTAGATCTTGGTTTAAACCTAATATCATTATTACAACCAATTCCTATCCGTATGGTTTTGGTTTTCCACATCAGCTCGTTATATTAAATTTAGAAACATCGGTTGAGTTATAATCACAAATTTATCATCTAAAGATGACTTCAATATAATTTTAGCCAACGCAAAGTCCCTTTGGACCCTACAAATTGCCAGATTTTAAAACATCTGGTTACACCCGAAGCTCTGCCGTGCTTGTTTTTAATCGATTATATTATGGATTTGACATAAATTGTATACACAAATATATTGCCATGATATACAGAAAATAGAATTTGTCTGCATATAAGAACATTGAATTTTCTACGAAGAAGCTCTCTCGCTGCTAGCTTTGTATTCCATATTACTGATAAATGTTTCAACCGAAAGTAAAGAAAATAAAAATGAAAATTGTTTGAAAAATATTTTCAAAATTCTTCATATTTTGTAATATATTTTTACTGAGAAATATCCATTGCAATTAACTTTTGCATCACAGAAATTTTTGAAAGCAAAATATGCATTCCACAAATGCATGATTCCACTTTACGGCACTTACAGTAGCTTTTAATGCACACAAATTCCAGAAATCTTCAACTAACTGCCAATCAATTTCGAGCTGCTACTGCACAACAAATCACTTCAGCCGGTCAAGGACTCTACCGTTTGCATTCGGCAGCACCACTACTGTTACATCACCAGATCCTCCATTTAGTAGGTACACCGGGGACACTCAACAAGCGTGTAAGCGATAACAGCTGAACGTTCTTCACAGTGGAATTCATTCAAAGAAAATAGCTTTACTTTAACTTTAAAACATATGAAAATTTTTATAAAATATACAAAATAGACTTGTAAAATAAAATTCAGAAACTATTTAATAAACTAAAACTTCGAAAAAATTTTTAGTTCATAAAAATTATTATACATTTGTACACTCTAATGAAAGAATGAACATTCACACAGCAGTAATAGCATGTTGGAATGCCTCTGAATAAGCACATCATACGTTGGTTGCCTTGGAATTTGGAAACCCAACTTTTTAATGTGGCAACTCACAACTTAATCGTGAAGTTTGACATTTTTGACGTTATAGTACAATACTTTGAACGTTTTGAGACATGAGCGCTATTTGTGTTGCTTACAGTAACATAAAATGTTCATTGTGGACAAAAAATCGAATTAAATCGCAAAAAATTTTGCATAGAACTTACGACTTGGATTAACTCAGCAACAGTGCACCGATGAACTTAATTTTTTGCGATGAAGCGTCATCACGGATCAGTGATTATCGATTATATGGTGGATATCGTAGATATTTCGTGAAGGTTGGCCAAAAACAGTTGTTTTTCCGGAAACTATTGATAATGTGGGGAAATTAATATTGCAAGATCGTCAAGGGACCTATCTTGAGACTGAGAAAACTATATGCAACAGGCCAATGAACACACATTCCATATTGCATGGACTTTTGATTGTAAAAAAAGTTTGTTTACTTTGTATCCCATACAATTTGTCAAACGCTCAAATAACGACTGGTGCCAATTAGTCGAGAGACATGTTAAAAAAAAATACTATAGTGATTTATGATGTCTATGAAATAGCGATAGGGAGATGATTGGGGAATTTATAGAACGTGTGGGCCCGAAAATAAACTGCAGTCGAACAGCAGTATGGGTGTTTCAAAGTGAGCCGAATTCAACAATAATTGTTCGCCCAAGAAGCACTTCCAAGCAAATGGTTGGCTGTTTTTCAAAACATATCATTGGAACAACACAGAAAAGTAAATTGTAAGTGCCACTTTTCTTTAAAAAATCCGGGAAACCAACAACCGAAGACGGATCAGTTTTCACCACGACAATACGAGCTCTATCACATCGACTGAAGCAATTCCATTTTAGAGTACTTGAAACATGGATTTTATGAGCAAAACGCCGTAAAGTCCTGACGTCGAATGACTTCTTGTTATTCCCATACGGAAAATGTAAATTAAGAGTTCAACGTTTTACGACACCTGAAGAGGCGAGAGAGAGGAGATACCTCAATCAGCGTGGCGAAAGTGCTTTGAAAATTGGTTCGAACGCATTCAAAAGTGTATTGATCTTAATAAAGAATATTTTGAAAAACAATAAAGCGACTGTCGATGATAAAAATTTGTTTTTGTTCTCGAATCGCGAAGTATGTTATTTAATACAACGAAGTATACCAGAAAGAAGCATCTGAGGTTGAATATTTTTAAAAAGTGAACATGGCCTCGCCTTCTATTAAGTTTGTTGTACATACATATCTCCCAAAACACTTAAACTTTAATAACTAAACTCGCTTTGGATTATAATCGCGCCCATTTCCCATATAACGGGTTTGTTTAAAACTTCAATAAGTTGAATAAATTTATAAATAAGTGTCCTAAAGACATAAATTTTTGCACTCGAGCTGGTGCGAAAGGGCTTCATAGAAGCCGGTGTCAAATTTGGATGTTGGACATGGCTGCGCGGGCGAAATCAAACAAAAATTACGATTATTTCGCATAAGACACGATTTTATTTACCATCTGATTCTTTCACTTTCAAGTATACAAATCAAGAACTAATCAATGCTTTCGGATGAAACTTTTCAAGAATAGAAATGCTTTGAATTGTACCCAAATATTGTCCAAATTACACCAAAACTATTCAAGCACACAGATGCCGAATATGATGACTCCATATATGATCGGAGACAATAGTACGCTTGCTTGTCAAAAATGGGTTGAATCGGATCAATAATTCCCTTAGCACGCATATACCTAATGGAAAGATTTTCGAACTTCTGGTTTACTTTATACCGCGTGTGCCAGCCAATAAGGAGAATTATCTTAATGAAAATGGAAAAGCGTGTTTCACATGTAACTGTGTATCTTATTGCCTAAAATATATAAATTCCTCAATATTGGAGCATCAAATTCGCCTTTACCCGATAACCGTATGAATCGGTATATATGGAAATCTGATCTTAGCTCCATTCCATAAATCCTTCTAATATTAACTACTGACTCACATTTGAAGCTAAAAAAATGTTCATATATTTCCAAATAATCAACAAAATCCAAAGATTCAGAGTTTGTGTGAATATCTAATATTACGAGGGCATATATATTTCTGACCTAATAATGAAAATAGGAATATTTATCAACGAAAATGGTTTTATTGTTTTTAAAAATATTCTCCATCAAGATTTATACACTTTTGCATGCGCTCAAACCAATTTTCGAAGCACTTTTTCCACTCCGATTGAGACACCTCCAAAACATGGTTTTTGAATGCTTCAACAGCATCTTCTGGCGACGAAAATCATTGACCACGCATTATTTTCTTGATCTGTGGGAATAAAAAGAAATCATTGGGTGCCAAGTCAGGGCTGTACGGCGGATGACCCATCAATTCGACGTTTTGGCCGGTCAAAAAGGCGCTGGTTTGAGCCGATGTGTGAGAGCTTGCATTGTCATGGTGCACAATGATTCGTCTTCTCTTGTTCGTTTTTCGAATTTCTCCGAAGACTTTAGGCAAACAAATGGTGGTGTACCACTCAGAATTCACCGTCCTACGTTGCTCAAGCGGAACAGTCGCCCCATGACCAGTTTTGCCGAAGAAACAGGCGACCATTTGCTTCGAAGTGCTTCTTCCACGAACAACTTTCGTTGGATTTGGCTCGTCTTGGAAGAGTCACACGGTCGATTGCTGTTTTGTTTCGGGCTCATACGCACAGATCTATGATTCGTCACCTGTGACGATCTTATGAACGTCTTTTGAAGCACCACGATCGTATTTTTTCAGCATTTCTTTACACCAATCCACACGAGCCTTTTTTTGAGCGATTGTCAAATTGTGCGAGATCCAACGAGAACAACCCTTTTTTACGGCCAGGGGGTAATGCAATATCGAATGTATGCTGGTCGGAGAAATGCATAGGCATGCCTCTATCTGAAGGTATGTTACATGACGGTCTTGCATTATCAGTTCACGTACGGCATCGATGTTTTCTGGCACAACGGCTGTTCTTGGACGACCTTCACGAAAATCGTCTTTGAGCGAGCGTCGGCCACGATTGAATTCGTTGTACCAGTTTTTCACAGTGCTATAGGATGGTGCTTCATAGCCATACAAAGATTTTAGTTCATCGACGCACTCTTGTCGTGATAATCCACGTCGAAAGTTGTGAAAAATGATCGCACGAAAATGTTCACGAGTTAATTCCATTTTTTGGCCGCGATGAATTTTTTGATTCCCTGTAAATAAAACAATTCACTATTAAATGACAAAACGTTCTGAGTGATGTTATGCTAAAAAATGTCAAACTTTCCAATGGAAATGTCAGACTGCACCTGGCAACACTTAGTGTTGCCTAGGCCAGAAATATATACAGCAGCCTCCGTATATTACACCTTGACTTTTACTTATTTATTTATTTGATTTGACGCCTGAAATGAAATTATATTTTTGACACTTTTTATAGCACTCCCGTTAATTAGACTGGACCACTGTGCCTTGTAATATTGGTCCTGCCAATAGTGACACACACAGTTGCAATCAATTTATTTGTGTGTTTGTTTGTTCGCAGAATGTGTGCGCTGTTGCCCAGGTAATTGCTGCTGATATGCGTCTAATACTTGCTTTTCCAGTTCGTTTGAGCCAAGGCAAAGCACCTGGACTATTTCCTTAGCTCTGAGCATATGTGCTGCTTTGGTATTTTTCACAAAGTAATAACATTGTCATTACGACACCATTCATCTTTCCTATAGCAATGTGGTGCGGTCACTCACTTTCGCTTCGACATATCATATGGAATAATGTATTTGTGCGGGAAATTAAGTGCTCTCAGGTAAAACATAGTACGTGTATAGATTTCTAAGTTATAGTATATAAGTATATAAATATATCCATGAGCATAAATGTATGGTCATAATTAGAGTGTGGCATGGCTGTGGCCTCGTGTGGCAGCATCTTAATTGACTGCGGTCAACACGAGGTTAGCATAATTATACAAATACGAGTGCAGATTTGTTTGTAAGTACAGTTATGCACCGAATATTACTCAATCTTACTTATCTCCATCCATGCATATGGCTTTCAAACACACGTCTTCGGTAACCACAATCATCACGCAGATTCATTGTTATTTAAAATATATGCTATATCCATGTGTATTGAAAAGTTCGTTAATGGAGGAAGGTTGAAATTTGAAGTGCTCTTCCGTAATATCAATATGATAATTGATTCTGTTTGACCAAAAAGCTGTTGAATTTTTATGACCATAAACTTTGCACCACCCTCTAAATTACGATTGTTTGGTTTCATAGTCATAATAAGTAACAGCGCCGTCAAGAGTCATAATAAGGCCGCGGCATACAGTTTCCACCAGACACATGCTCCTATTTTTATTTATTCTTATCGGAATCGTATTACAATTATTGGTCATTACAAAAATTTCACATTGCGCTCTCAATGTTTGAACAGATATGGCATTCTCGTCTTATAATACCATCACCTAACGGTACTTAAATAAACACTTTTTAATGAGGAAATGCGCATTTTATACAAACCTCACTTTCAGGCAATGAATAATAGCGCCTAAATCTAAATCTATCGCCTTTGGCCCCAATACACTTGTGCCAACGTTTTTTCCAATGCTCTAAAAAGTTTTTAAAATCTGTTTGTGGGCGTTGCGAATGTCTTCAATTGACTCAAAACAGTTTCCCCGGAGCGGTCGTTTGAGTTACAAGAATAGCCAGAAGTCACACGGAGCTAAATCAGGCGAATACGATGGTTGAGGCACTATATTGATTGAAAGTTCGGCGAAAAACTCACGAAGAATGAATAATGTATGCGACGGCGCATTGTCGTGGAAGAGTTATCGACCCATAACTCCGGGTTCTTTTCACGAATAGCTTTACGTAAATGACGCATAACACTCAAATGGCATTCCTTGTTAATAGTTTGGCTTGTCAGAAGTCAGTAATTCGAAGCGCAACATACCTCGATAATTGAAGAATAACCTTGCTTTTTGACCTGCTTTGCCGTGGTTTCTCCGGCTTTGGCTTACCTTCGGCACGATATTCGTCCGATTGATCGTCTGTTCCGAATTGTAAGCATAGTTTCAGGACTCATCGTCAGTAATAATACGTTCCATGATATCGTGGTGGTCGGAAAGTATTGTCTCACAGTCGCTATTTTTCTAAAAAATTGAGAAATTCCGGAACCAATCGTGCTTCCATTTTTTTGATCCTAAATGATCTTTTAAAACAGTTTTCACTGATCCTTTCGATATAGCAACATTGCCTGTAAGATCACTGACTGTTAATTGTCGATTCACAAGCACCACTTTCTTATTTTATTGACGTGTTGATTATCAGTTGAAGTTGATGGTCGTCCTGGACATGGTTCGTCGTCAACGCGTTCTCAACCCTCTTTGAATAATTTGTAGCGATCAAAAACACTTGCTCGTGAAAAAAAATTATCACCGAAAGCATTTTCCAACATTCTGAACTTTTCGGCAACAAACATTTGATTTCGCACACAAAACTTAATTTGCTAAATAATTATTTCTTTTTCTTAATGGAGTCGATATCGCTTACGCAGTTATAACCGAGTTTACAACAGCGTGACAGTCGTTTCTTCTTTTCGCATTTGGCGCCAATTCGAGATACCAATTGTAGCCAGGTCCTTCTCTACCTAATCTCTTCTTGGCAGTGGAGGCCTTCCTTTTCCTCCACTTCCCCCGTCGAGTACTGCGTTGAATACTTTCATAGCTGGGGCGTTTTCATCTAATCGGAAGATATGACCTATCCAGCGTAACCGCTGTGTCTTAATTCGCTGAACTATATCAATGTTGCCGTATATCTCGTACAGCTCATGGTTCCATCGAATGCGGTACTCGCCGTTGCTAACGCGCCAAGGACCATAAAGCTTCCTCAGAACCTTCCTCTCGAAAAATTTGTTGTGGAGGCTTGTTCCACGGTAGTTGGCGAAGATTATGTGTCTCCCTTTTTGTGGATTGCACAAAGCACACTTAAATTCCAATCGTCGAACATGCTTTCATCTTACCATTTTCTGAAAAGAAGCTGATGCATGCTCCTTATCCCTTCTTCGCCACCGTATTCGCTCGGCGGGCATTCTATCAGCCCCCGCAGCTTTATTGTTCATCCGAGTTCAGAGTCCTTTTCATTGGAGGTGCTCTTTTACGTGGCAGGTCCTAAATAAAGCGCAAAAACCTGAGGTGGATGATTCGGCTTCTCACTTTAGCTCGCCTTCAAATGGATGTTTTTTGGCTACTGACCGGAATTCGTGAGCTGCTTGAGCCATATATAAAAGAATCGTTTCTGGCCACTCCCAAGTGAATGGCGCTTTAAGAACTTTTCTCACTTGTGTGAGCATGTACACATGGCACCATCGTCCTTTGCAACTAGGAATAGGTATTTAAGATTCTCCCACAAGGAAATGGAAAGAATCGAATGATTAATTTAGCTGAAATTTCATACATAATCGGGTTGAATGATAAATGTGTTTAAATATTTTCTTTAGCAACAAAAATCGCCCATAAATGTACGGTACAAACTAAGCCGGTGTCTTTATATTCATCCGCTCGCATTCTTAATAAAAATTTACAAAGAACGACTAACGAGGAAGAGAACTGCAAATTGCAAAGAAATTGGTTTAATTAGAAATAATTTCATTTCCAGCAATGCCTTGAAGTATTTTAATTAGGAAAAGAAAGCATGCGATTCCCAAATGGAGTGAACCCTCCTTCTCCGCCTATCAGGTGGATTGGTGAAATGTCAGCGCTAACTCAGAGGCAACCGCTTTTTTGTAATTCTGTTTCTGTCTTTTGCGCTTAATTAAATTTTTTCTCTGAGAAGGCGTCAAATAAAGAAAAATTTACGCTCGTATTAACGAGTATATTTAAGTGTGTCTGTATAGCTTTATGTATTTCTGTGACGGCATTTTATTTTCCGTTGGATACGACTTTGTATCTCAGTTGCGAATGTTTCTGCCCGATTTCTTCGCTGATTGTACTCCCTTCGCTCTTTGCAAAGTACGTCTGTATGTATGGTGGGTAGGTGTGGCGGTGAATGTCAGTCAGTCAGTCAGTCAATCGCCTTGCGAAAATATTTCCTGCTTCGGTTGTCGTTTCCTCCGTTATTTCCTTTCGCTGCACATTTCATTTTCATTTCGTTTACTTCTAGTTGCCTACAGTTTCCGTTTGCAATTTGTTACAGTTCATTGAGCACCAACCACCTACAATTGCCATCGTTAAAATATATATATAACTTTTAATGTGCATTAGTGTGATCCTTTTTAGATAAAAAAGTACTGCGAAATCTTGCTCACTCTGAAATCTTTCATCTTCTTCTTCTTTGGACTACAAGCGTGGATAGGTTCGGACCGAGAACACAAAACTGCGCCAGTTGTCTTTCTTTCCGTTGTTCACCCATTGGTCTCGAACCGAAGGAGCATTTCGCTGGAGCATCATCCTCCATGCGAACGACGTGGCCTAACCAGCGCATTCGTTGGATTTTTATTCGCTTAACTATATCGATGTCTCCGTAGAGCCGATACAGTTCGTGTTTCTATATTCTTCCATATTCGTCACGCACGTGGACGGCTCCAAAGATCTTATGAAGAACAGTGCTCTCGTATGCTCTAAGCGCTTTCGCATTTCGAGTCGTCCATGTTCCTGCGCCGTATAATGGGACGGGAATAACTAGACACTTATAGAGCGTATTTTTGTCGTTTCTATTCGTCGAGAGAGGAATTTGCCTCTCAATTTCCAAAGTGCTTAACCTTTTCAAATTTATAACTGCAAGGAGTGGCGTAGTTCCTACAACGAAAGGAGTCTTTATATGTGGCTTCCAGATACTTTACCTTGCCCTCATTCACCACAAGACCAACCTCTTGCGCTCTTACACAATTCCTATTTCATTTTTTGTGTCTTCTTCTAATTTTATAAAATAATAATAATAAAATGTAGACAAACGAAGTAAACGTAAGTCAAGGGTAACAACTAAACATCTTATTTCAAATAGTCTTCAAATCTTTGGCATGCTTCCAAAGCGCATGGGCATGCTTTAAAGTTCTTAGAAAGGAGGTCTAGTATTTTATTTTCATATAAAATATAATACATATTGTTAACCAAATATGTATGTTTAGGACTTACCTAATGTATATATATAAATATATTTCAATTCAGTGTCCTTTGTCCTTTTTGTTTTTACTGTAGTCAAACAAATGCCGTTACAATTGAAATTTTGACATTTCTTTGGCAAACACTACGGCAAACAAATGGAATTTCCAAAGCGTAACCATTGAACCGTTTGAGTGTACACGTTAGAAATCTATAATAGTTTTCCGTCGTCCATGTCAGATGCTTATATATTATCTAATAGGTGGTAGGTGGTAGGATGGCGTTGGGTCTATACTATATTCGAGTTTTTTTTTAATTTTAACTTTTATGAAAAGCTTGCAGAATATTATCATTCAAAATCAGCCATCTAAAGCTATAACATTTTTCCATCTTTCTGTCAACGAGTGAATTCCATGCCAGAAGAACTGATCCGACTTGGCAGACAAGAATTAATTAAGCTAATTTTTGATTCCTTGTTTTTGATTTGTATTCCAGTGAGGTCGTTCTGTATAACCTGAACAAATAGTAGTCAGAAAGAAGGTCTGGGCTATAGACTGGTGAGGCTTTCCAGCTCATATGTATATAAATATATACAAATCTATGGAAGTAAAAGAATAAAAGACCTGTTTAAAAATAGTCCTTTCAGATATACGAGTAAATTATTTAACGTACTTTTCATAATGGTTGGAAGACGTTATATAAATGACTCATTAATGCTTGAACTTCCTACCGAATTCATATAGTTATACCTCTTTGATTTTGGAATGACTCATAGAATGGTCACATTCAATACGTCTAATTTAAGGAACCTTTTAAAGAACCACTCGCGAGATAATCAATTGACCAACAATTTCATAGACATAAATTGGGTCAAAAAAGCAGCCGTAAACTGTAAATTCCCCGGGTAAATGATATTTCAAAACATGTATTTTGATGAGTAGGTAGGATTGTACTTAATTACTACGGCAAATAATAATACACGATCTGTCTACCAGTTTGATTACAACAGCTGCTTAAGCGTTGCGGTTTTTACAATGGATAAAAATATCGAAAAAAGAATTAGCCTCAAATTTTGTATTTCTAACCAAATTGAGTATGCGGCATCATTGTGAATGTTGGAAAAAGCTTACGGTGATTCAGTTTAATCAAAAACACAAGCTTACGAGTGGTGCAAAGCATTCAAAGATAGTCGAGAGATCTTTGAAAACAAGCCTCGTTCAGGACGACCTTCGTTCTCTTTATCTGATGAAAATATTAAAAGTAAGTAAAAGTAAAGAATATGGTGTTTAAAATCGTCAGACTAATGTTAAAACAAATGACAAGAGAGTTCAACATCTTTCGAGAGTCCATTCGAATGATTTTGGTGAATATTTTTGGTATGAAACCCGTTCTTGTTCGACTCATCCCGATAAAACGGAATTGTGATTTACGATTATAACCGAATTTAAAGCCAAAAATGCAATGAATACCATCGATCAACTACCATATTTACCAAATTTGCCTGCGAGTGATTTTTTTCTTGTTCCTAAGAGGGTTTTCTGGTCTAGAAGCATGAATTTGAGGTAATTTTTAAAGTGCCGTAAAAAAAAGGCAATTAATATTTTTACCATCCATTTTTTGTCTAGTTATTTGTTAATTTTAGAAGAGTACAGAAAAAAATTAAAAAGTAGAAAAAGCTGACGAAGTGGGGGGTCTCTAAAAATGTCCACGTGACCATATCCTTGATTTCAACCCTCCTAGTTATCTGAAACCAAAAAAACAAAACAAGATTATTAATCTGGAATAATGTTGTAATAGCCGGAAGTACGGAAAAGTGGGAAAACATTTTTTTCACAAAATGGCGACTGCCTGAGCAAAAAAAGTTTTTTTGGATCACTTTTTCTGACTATTTCGAATTTTTTAAAAATAATAAAAATAAAAATTTGGGATGGAGCTAGTTCGAACCATAGACAAGCCTATAAAAAAGACTCTATAAAAATTTCAAGTAAATCGGTCCAGTAGAGCCTGAGAAATCGTGGGTATCGTTCCGAAAAAGTCAGTTTTGAGAAAAACGCGTTTAAAGTTTTGCGTAAAGTTTTTTGTTCGATTAGTTGCGGCCGAACCAGTTTGGATGCCAGGTCAGAAAAATGCCTTTATCTCCAAAAATAATTTGAATTTTGAAAAATCCTCTTGTATACATATTCGTGAACAGTTAAGCTTTGAAAATAAAAAAAAAATCGATTTTTTTTTATTTCTAGACCAGAATACCCCCATAAACTGAAATTGCCGCTCCGTGGAACACGTATTCAGTCGGTCGAACAGATAAAACAAAATTGGCGGAGGAGCTGAAGAACATCCCAAAAAGTGCTTATGAAAAGTGTTTCTGATGGAGATTACTATGAAGGCTACAAAATATAAAAATATTGAGTAGCTTTCGTTTTATTTACTATTTCCCGGTACTTTTTTGTCACAATGTATTAACTACAAACATAAAAAAATAGTGATGGTTAGAAGATAAAGTAAACACAAACAATAACTGAAATATTTAGCATTTAATTTAATGTTTCCCTAGACTCAGCTTCCGACACTCACAACCACTAACCAAAAACCAAAAATGCAGAGGGTGCTACTAATACAAAAATCAGCAGCAATATGGCCCAACTACCATAACTTAAGAAAAAACGTTAACTTCGGCTGCACCGAGCTATAATACCCCTCACAGTTTCATTTTTTATGACAACTACATGTATAACTAATACCAAGACTGGAAATAGAATTCTTTCCAGCCAAGTTGTTTGCTTTAAACAACAATCAAGTTGAGTTAAGGTTACTTAATAAAGACAAAATTATTTTTATAAAGATCTTATTCTTGATTTTGATTGGTTAGTTTGAATTGCAAATACATATATGTGACCTGGTCTACGAAAAGGGAGCTAACGTGTGAAAACTAGTTTTCTGGGAAAAACTGTTAAAAATAATCGTCAGTTTCTCGTTATCTCATTAATTGTTCTCCTTTTTTTTGACACCTAAGCCCCGTTTTCGTAGACCAGGTCATATATGCTATGGGAGTTCCGACACATGAACAGCTTCGTGGGAAGAAAGGAACACAAGTTTGGAACGATGTCTCAAAAGCTGAGGACATGGTATCGCCATCAAAAGTTTCCTTCTTAATAATATGACCTGTTCAGGGTATAATAAACTACCTCAACAGCTTTGCCTTCCAATAAAACCCATATGTATTATGAAAACACTTGATGTATGCAACAGAGTCGCGAGCCATTACTACCGAAATGGTGGTGGAAGAAACGTGAGATGAAATACACGCGCCGCCATTCGAAAATGAATAGTTGAAAAGAAAACATACAACGGGGATACACCTAGGCTTTATATGACGGCATTGTCGGTAACGAAAGTGAAAAATCCTTAAAAGAAGTAACATCAAGATTTAATTTAAAGTTAACTAAGTGGGAGATACGTTAACAATGCCTCTACACCAACCCTCTCTAACGCGGTATTATACAGTGTACATAGTACTTATGGTATATCACAGAAGCATATGCACTTTCATATGAACATATATTTGTACAAATGTACTCGTAAGCATGTCCTTACAGGAAAGCTCAGGACAATTGTAAAAAATTCTATATTAAAATTTTTGGAAGATTCACATGAGTATACCATTAAATCAAAAGATGGGATAAGTTATAAAATATTTCAAAACTTAATAAGAGGAAGATTTTATAACAGAAAATATAATTTTTAAATACATAGATGAATTTGACTTTGAACGAGTGACAGCTTGTTTTGATATTTTAGTATTGCCTACTCAATTCATAAGAGGACTGATCACAGATCTTCGCCACTTTAATGAAGCTAAACTTTCCAATAGAGAAAGGCCTGAAAGGTTCTACCTCACTTTATGTGTGAAATCTTGAGGCGATAAGCTCCCCTAACATTACACATTAGATTGGGCTTGGCCTCGAAAAACTGACATTAGTCAGCTATTCCTGTTATTGATAATAAAATAATCTTGAAATAGAATGTATAATCACTTCCGCTCATTCATCCTCGAACAAAACGAACTCTTTATATAAGGTGATCCTTCCAAGGTTCTCTACTTTTTTTTAAAGAAAACACAGAGAAAATTGAATGGGTATTAAAGGATCCGGAGGGTCCACTCGAAGTTTAACCAATTAAAAAAGCCATAAATTCGGTTTGGAAAATTATTTCTATTTATTTTAAAGTACAAAATGTGTAAAAATAATCATAAATTGAGGACTAATTCCCTTTTGCTCAATATGACAACCTTTTGCCTTAACGATGGCCTTGAGACGGTCAAAAAACGAATCGCAAGCTACCCGAATGTGACTTACCGGTCTGGCCCACTCACGAACAATGACTTTCTTCAGCATCTCGAGACTGGTGTATTTTTTACTTTGGATCTTGCTCTCCAAAATGGCTTAGAGAGAATAATCCATTGGATTCGCATCTGGTGAATTCGAGGGCCACTTTGTGGTCGTAATTAAGTTCGGAACGTTGTTTTTCAGCTATTCTTGGTTCACTCGCGTTTTGTGAGACGGTGTTGAGTCTTGTTGAAACGCCCATGGTTTGCGACCGAAATGTTTGTTTGCCCACGGCTTCAAAGCAGCCTCCAGAACACTTTCCCGATAATATGTCGCATTTACTTTGACGCCAGGCTTGATGAAAACAATTGGAGAGCGCTCATCTGCGGTGACAGCGGCCCAAACCATTATTTGTGGCGGGTGCTGTCTCCTGGTGGCCAACCGATGACTTAGATTATCGTATGAACGGTCGGTCAAGTAAACCCTATCGTTTTGAGAGTTTACGAATTGCTCAATTGGAAAAATTGTTTCGTCAGAAAACACAATATTCGGAATTTGACCGCTTTCGGCCAAGCGAAGCAACTGCTTCGCTCTCTCAAGTCTTACTTGTTGCTGCTTCGGTGTGAGATCATGGGCCTTTTGGAACTTGTAAGGCTTGACCTTGAGCTCAGTTTTCAATATGCGGCTACAACTCAGATGGTCTAACCATTGGGTCCAATTTTAGATGATTCGAACATTTCGATTGGTAACTGGCGAAAAACATGCGAGATGTTTTGCTCCAAGGCCTGAATCGAAGCGGGATTGTCCGCATAGACTTAAGACTTTACATATCCTCATAGGAAAAAGTCGAACGGTGTGATATCACACGATCTTGGTGGCCAATCGACCGGCTCAAAACGGGAAATTATTTGCTCATCGAAGTCTTGTTGAAACCAAATGTCGCCGAGAGCTTCAAATGCAGGCGTCAAATAGTCAATATCATGGCGCGATATTTGAACAAATATGGATCGATGATTCCACCGGCTCGCAAATCACACCAAATCGTTGTGTTTTCCGGATGAAATGGCAGCTCTTGGATTTCTTCGGGTTGGTTTTCATCCTAAATGCCACAATTTCGCTTGTTTACACACCCATTGAACCAGAAATGTGTCTCATCACTGAACAAAATTTGGCTCGAAAACATCGAATGTCGTTTGGGACAGGCTTCAGTTTTTGCACAAGCTGTATTTTGTAATCTTTCAATTTAAGATCTCCTTCAAGTCGTTCCAAATGTCAGTACGAGTTGCAACGTACGACGCCGAATCGACTCTGCACGGTCTTCATCTACACTCTCAGCTACTGCGTGGTGGACGTGGTCTTTTCGGTCAAATATTATCCAATAAGGAATGCTGGCTATTGTATTGTCAATAAATGATGCCTTAGCAACTTACAGATTTAGACCCACACTCTACACAATTTTCCTACTGTGCATACAAATAAACATTGATAACCAATCACATAATCCCTGCAGGGTAGCTGCAATAAAGCCCATTCTGCTTAAGGTTGTGATTCTCGTAACACGACGGTAGCCATGACCGAGACTATGGAAACATACACGCATTCTCGCAAAGGTTTTAACAAATCCCTTACATATGGGATACATGTGCGTGGATGTGTATTTACATGCATATTCATGTGTATGCCCCCAGAAGACTCGTATATGGGCTGCTGTGCTGTCATCACACCCTCGCACTTCCTGTGAGCTCATCAACCACAGCATCGGCCACGCAACCCTCCCGAATCAAGTAGAGCAGAAACTCTTAATAAAGCAATTGCCTGGAGCAGTCAAAAAGCAAGCGACCCATGAAGATATCCGGCCGCACAGCAGCAAAGCTTAGTCAAAATTCAATACGCACACAATCAAACACACAAACCGACTCATACATGTACAAATATGCACATATAAAGCGTACACACGTGGTTGCACACACATCGCACAACATATCTAAGGTACTGCTGCCATTACTTTCCACCGCCAATTTGGGCGCTCCGGCATCCGAAATGCCTGCTTCCACATGGCCTCCGTCCTCGCATGAATCGCCCTTAATCCCAGGATGCTGTTTAAGCAGGAGATACCCCACAAGCGTCCGAGCGCGTTCTGCTGGCGTGTCCTCCGCTGCCGATCTGTGCCAAAAGCAACTCATCTTGCTTTGTTCGCCCGGCGCAATATTTAATATTAAAGAATAAAAGGGTAACCAAGCGCAACAAACTAATACATATATGTATGTACTAGTATATATACCGAGATACAGACATACACATACATGCGCATATATGTATTGAGGTCCAAAGAGCTTATCTCAGGGTGTGTGCACGTTTAAACTTTAATCTACGCGGTGGCTTCGTGCATCAAATATAATTAGCTGTTGCATGCAACGCTGGATAGAAAGTGTTGCTAGCTTGGCTGGTCATTACACAAAGTGGCTAAAATGTGGTAGTCGCCCCGTGGCTTTTCAAAGGTGCACATGTTTTCCTATTCACGAAACTATGCGCTGACACGAGTGTTTATACGTATGTAAGTACCTGGACTTTCAACTAAGAATAAAGAGATGCCCAACTCAGGTCAGTGTGAGAGCGTGTCAAAATTAGTTCTTTCTTACATCAGAAAAAAAATTTTGAGTTCTGCACTTTCCACAATAGAGAACGTAAATTAAACTTAGTTGTTAATTAATTGTTTTTGTTATCATTTTAACAATTATCAATTAAAAATTAATTCTTTCAAGCCTCATATCAAAAAACATTTCATCAAATACGATTTTATTTTCGTTCTTTTACATTTTTATACACTTGCAACATGTTGCTACGGAATATAATATGTTGTATTTGTAACATAACGGTTCTTTGTATCACCTATAGATAATTATAGTGCGATAAATCTACAAATAAAAGCACTAGAAACATAAACTTTTATAAGAAGGGCTTTATACGAGTCTGTGCGAAGTTTAAACTTTTGAAACTTCATATCTCGGAATCTACTTGACCAATTTTACCCAAATTCATTACATACTATTACCATGACATTTCAATGCTACATTGGGAAAATGGGCGAAATCGGACTACAACCACACCCACTTCCCATATACGACTATTTTAAACTCCATTTGATGCCTTCACTTTCCAGTACTCAAATCAGGAAGCAATTAATATAACGGAATAAAACTTTGCACGAATAATAGCTTTGGTGCATGGCACTGTATGCCCAAAAATGCTTCAAATCCAATAAAAACTGGTCAAGCCCCTAGGTACCGTATATTTATACCCCGGTACCTATAGTTGACTTTCGGCCAAAAAGGTCGGTCAATGTGTGAGATATACAATTGAAATTCAAGGTTAATCTTTCTCTGACTATGGTATGTCTGTATGCCAAAAATGGGTTGCATCGAGGCAATACTGCCCTTAGCCCTCATATACCTAGTGAAAGAATTTCAAATTTCCGGACGACTTTGTACCGCATATATCGGCCAATATGTAATTACCTCAATGAAAATGTGAGCGTGTTTTACTCTTAACAGTGAATCTTTGTGCCTAAGTAAAATATGTAGATAAATTTGAGTGAAAACTTGACTTCGCCTTAACTAATATCAGGAGTTTCGAACATCCGGCTGACTTTACTCTATATGATGGATTTTGAAGTATATGGCAGTATATGTGTTTTCTGATATGAGGATTAGCAAGCGGGAATGTTGCACAATGTTCTGGCTGCAATATATAACATTTATTTTGTTCTTTTCCGTCTTGACTTTGAAAAACACACCGAAAGAATATTTTGCTTTCAAGAATGATGAAATCGCAAAATTCGTTAAATTGTTATTTTCGCTTCTTTTTAGCATGTTTCTTTATGCTTTTCAATTACGCTTATTTATGCAGGAGAACCCGATACCCCAGTCGGTGACGATGGAGCGGACGTTCCATTGCCTGACCATGAAGAAGTTCGAATAGCAATTACCCGTCTGAAGAACAATAAAGCGGCGGGGGCCGATGTATTGTCAGCCGAGCTTTTCTTATACGGCGCCGAAGATGTGATAAAGAGTATGCATCAGCTTTCTTTTAGAATATAGTCGGACGAATGCATGCCCGAGGATTGGAATTTAAGTGTGGTCTACCTAATCCACAAAACGGGAGACTCCACAATCTGCGTCAAGTAAAGAGGAATAAGCCTCCTCAATATCGCATATAAGGTTCGATCTAGCGTACTGTGTGAAATATGTGATTGGACTTTATCAGTGTGGCTTTAGGCCTTGAAAATCCACAGCTGACCTGATATTCACTATTCGCCACATTTTGGAAAATACCCATGAAAAGAAGTTCGAGACGCATAACCTCGTCGATTTCAAAGCTTCTTTTGACAACACGAAGAGGAGCTGCCACTATGTCTGACGTTGAGCAATACCAAAAGCTTTGTCATGATCGGTAAAGACCTCACCTAGCCGTTCGATGCCAAACGAGGTTTATACTCCTGTAGAAAACAATTCGAACTGCAGCGTTGTGCGGTGAAATGGAAACTGTATCGGGTCCAAAAGCACAAAATTTATTGGCGGCTTGATGCATTTTTGCCTTTATCGAAGTGGTACTGTAAAATATGCCTTATTTTCTCTTTATTTTGCTCCGTGTTTGCGACGCTATAACTCACGAACGACTTAAAAGAAACGACAGTTAATCAAACAGTTGTTAGCGCTTGAGCTTTCCAAAAAGGTATAGCGTGACCCGATGCGACGAATAAAACTAAAACTACGCGCTTTCAGCGCCAACTAGCTAAAATACCGCAAGACTTTTTTGACAACCTATTATATTGACATCACTGGCCTCAACATCAGCGCCCTTAGTATTGCATTTTCCAGACTGGTTTTGGAAGCGAGGCAAAGGGGTCTGGTAGTGAACGAGGGAAAAACGAAATATCTCCTGTCATCAAACAAACAGTCGTCGCACTCGCGACTTGGCTACCACGTCACTGTTGACTATTATAACTTCGAAGTCGTAGATAATTTCGCCTATCTTGAAACCAGTATTAACACCAACAATAATGTCAGCCTCGAAATCCAACGCAGAAAAACTCTTGCCAACAGGGGCTACTTTGGACTAAGTTGGCAATTGAGAAGTAAAGTCATCTCTCGACGAACAAAAACTAAACTCTATAAGTCACTCCCGTCCTGCTATATGGTGCAGAGGCAAGGACGATGACAACTTCTGATGAGTCGGCCGCAGGAGTTTTAGAGAAAAAGGTTCTGCGGAAAATATATGTTCCGTTGCGCATTGTCAATGACGAGTACCGCAGTCGATGGAACGATGAGCTGTACGATATATTCGACGACAAAGTACAGCAAATTAAGAGGAAGTAGCTACGCTGGCTAGGTCATGTCGTCCGAACGAACGAAATCACTGCAGCTCTCGAAAGTATTCGACGCAGTACCCACCAGGGGAAGAGGAAGACCACCACTACATTTGAAAGATCCGGTGGAGAAAGACCTGGCTTTGCTTGGTATCTCTAATTGGCGCCATCTTGCGAAAAGAAGAAACGACTGGCGCGCTATTGTTAACTCAGCTATAACCACGTAAGCTATGTCTACGCCAGTAAAGAAGTTCTTTTCTTTTTTTGTTCTTTTCGCTTCTTTTTAGCTTGTTTCTTTATGCTTTTCTATCATGGTTTTTTAATATGGTCTGAGTTCTACATATGTATATTTCATAAATCGCAAAAATTATTATTCTAAAGTTATGTTCTAATATGTATGCTGATTCTAAAGTTACATTACAGTTACTGTTAAGTACTGAAGCTTCCAATGGGAATCAACTTCTAATAAGAATTTTTGGAGTTGGAGTTCCATCCAATTATGTGCTCAACCTTGAATATATACATATATATGTATATTTTCAACAGAATACGGGATTTGCTAAATTAAATGATAAAAATCCGATGTGCTATTCATTTTCGTAACACACACGACTACATATTATTACCTCTTTTCTATTCCATTTGCTGCTGTTTAGTTTTTGCTGTTACGTTTCCATTATTTTTTCACTTCGTTAGGCACTCATGCGAATTTCCAACCAATTTTCTCCGAGGAATTTTAAAAAAATCTTTTATGACCACACCTACGTTCTATTATTAAGCATTTGCACTCAGCTTACCTTCAAATCGATTTTGAGTGGCAGTGCATCTTTCGACTTGTCACACATGCTGTCAGAATCCTTAAATACGGCACATACACTGCTCCTTATGTAGCCACATATACATATATGGTATATATTTACATATTTGCATGCAAATGTGCCAGCAAAGTGTGTTGATGAGATGTGTTTACGCCTTTTTCTTGCGCTTATGACTTGAATATTGATTATGAGAGCGTAAAGTTGTTGCTCTTACCCGGGCAGCTCAGGCTTAGCAAATAAGCAGCTCAAGCAGCGTTCAGTGTAGACGTGTGGGTAAAAGTTGGGAGTGTAACAAGTCATAAGTGTGTAAACTCTATGGCACAACACCTTATCAAGGGTCATCTTGAGAAAAGAAAGCCCTGGGGGAACTTCGAAATCTGTGCAAAGAAATTTCTAGTAATTACTTGTAAAAAATTGTAATTGCTTCTAGTAAAAAACTTATTTAAATGTACTTTTATTTGAAAAAAAAAAACATGCATATTTTCAGATGCCTCAGCTTCTACTATTTTTTTTCTCCTTACACACTTTATTTTTATTCTTAAAAGCTAATTAAATAACGCATACTCTGCTGCAAAATTCCTAAAGGGCATGCGTTTCTTTTTAGATTTTGAGAAATATGCCAACAGCATGTTAATAACAAGGTTTTATGCTTGGTTTAATGTTTGTGCTTTATGATTATAAAGGACTTTACGAGTACGATAAGCCATAAGCTTGAAGGTTAAATTAGGCGTAAGGCGATTCTGAAGATCATAAGAACACCTACATACTAAAAGTGAATATAATATTACACACACACATGCATATTTATACAAGAATCACCAAATTAATGACTGGTGTAAAAATAAAAATATAGTACTTAGCCGATTTTAACGTTGATCAAATTGATTTAAATTATCACGGAGATGAATTTTATGGCATAGACAAAAGAGGATATTTAAATTTAAGCTTTTTCGTAGCTTTTAATTAACTTTAAAATATTACTGATAGTTCCACAGGTAGTTTACTGTTGAATGTAATCAGCATTGTTGGGTGGTGATATTTCTAGAGAAGTTTCGAACCTATTATTGCGTATCAAAATTCTAATGCGGCTGCTATAACTTCTGGTTTTCATAATCGATAACTGATCATTTTATACTCTTACAACTTGTCAGCATCGAGTTCGTGAAAATGCTTTCAGATGTGTGAGGCTTGTTAGTTATATGTGGTCTAGTGCAAGCTCCCGCCCGATTTTATCAATTTTAAGCACAAAGATACTCTATTATTAGACGCTCCCTCAGTAGTATTATGAGAACTCACATATTTGCCGATAGAAAGTCTGCCGGAAGTTCGAAATACGTTCTTTAGTTATATGGGGTTAAGGGGGTATTCTCATGTAATCACTTCAAAAAATCGATTTTTTTTGACAATAAAAGCTATTGAAAACATGCTGTGAAAAATTCAGACAGAAATTCATAGTATTTGATAAGTTACAGCTCATAGTCGCCGACGTGTCGTAAGCGACTGTCTACCAGGCGCCATGACAAGTCTGCAGCTGCTACGTTTCTAAACGCATTTTTCTCGAATCATCATTTTCTGAAACTGTCATGGTCCTAAAAAAAAAGTATTCAACCGATTGCTTTAAAATTTACATATGTTCTACTACTCATTTATAGTTATCGTCCCTAACAGAATTGTTTATTTTCGAAAATATTTTCATATTTTTTTTAAACGATTTTTAACGAAGT
Source organism: Bactrocera tryoni (assembly GCF_016617805.1). Lineage (NCBI taxonomy): Eukaryota > Metazoa > Arthropoda > Insecta > Diptera > Tephritidae > Bactrocera > Bactrocera tryoni. Next base: position 30,328,696 of record NC_052500.1, on the reverse strand, counting down.
TTTTTGTTTTTTACAAGATTCTCGTGACTTTTTTTTGAAACTCCACATTTTGTCTTTTTTAAATCAAATTGATTATATATTGAATAATAATCCATTTGTTTTTTTTTTATTTCAGACAACATGAACAGCATATCACCATGACCAGTGAAAAAAAATATATTAAAAATGTAAAAAACGAAAAAGAAAATTTTTGTGTACATTTCAAAATACAAATAAAAATATATTAAAAAATTAAAATGATTGAATTTTGTTGGCGCATAAAAAAAAAATTCCTAAAAAGTGGTAAAATGTATGCGTTCACATGAGAGTACCCCCTTAAGGGACTTCATCATAGTAAGTCACAAAGAGTGTCCGATATTTCTAGTAAAAAGTTAGCAACAAGCTCTGGGGTACATACAAGGTCTGTCGCCCGGTGAATTAGCATTTCAAATGAGTGTTTAAGGTCATTTTTCGGAATGCTCTTGAGAATATCGATCGTCACCTTTTGGATAGCTGAAATGTCCTGAAACCAGTGTTCTTTGATGGGAAATGAAGTTTTGCAAATAGGTAAAAATCACAGGGTGCCAGATCAGGTGAGTAGGGTGAGTGATTAATGGTTAATTGGAGTTTTTTGTCAAAAAATCAGTGACAAGCGTCGACCGATGACACGGCGCATTATCGTGCAACAGGCGCCAGGACCCTGCCTCACGATATTGTGGTCGAGCACGACGAATGCGTGACAAAAGACGCTTCATAACACCAAGGTAAAACACAGCATTAGTCGTTTGGCCAGGTGGGACGAACTCTAGGTGTACAATAGCCTCGGAATCGTAAAAACAAATCAGCATTGTCTTTATTTTTGACTTCTGAAGACGACCGACTTCTGATCGTCACAGAGATCCTCACGACCTTCTTGGAATCGCTTCAACCATTCATGCACATTACTACGGGATATGCACTGATCACCATAAACTTTTTCCATCATTTCAAATGTTTCAGTAAACGTTTTCCCAAGTTTGAAACAAAATTTAATATTTGCTCTTTGCATTTTACGACCGATGACCAAAAGCTGCTGTCACTTTTTGATCGATAACATCGATTGTAGTTACCCAATTGTCTTAAAATTTCTACGAAATGTCAAGAAGAGATCAAACATTTTATTTTATATACCCACCAATAGGTGGCGCCACCAGAAACAGTTATATTTAAAAAGTTCTCTTTCTTTTGCGACAGACCTTGTATATTCGGTTTATAGGGGCTTGAACAGTCTGATTAAAAAAATTTTAAATTTAGGATGGCACACCTCAAAGACACCTTTTGTGCAAAGTTTTTTCCGAATTTGCTCAATAGTGCTTGATATTTACTATACATATACAGAACAGTGAAAAATCAGATGTGTTTTTTAAACAGCGTTTAATGTCTCGATTACTTCAAAGTAAAGCTTTCGAATATTATAAAACGATTTGGTCTCCTTTATTGTTTTGTATAGGAGAGGGAATTTTCAACATTTTTACACCTGTTCGAGATCACGTCCATCCAGACTTGCGGAACAAAGCGCCTACGAGCGAAACCCTTAACTCCATGATCATTGTTTGTGCACGGCCCATGGAACTGCTGTCCCATACTCTTGTATAAGCCGTGAATTGTTTTGATTTCCATGGCCATTATTTCCGTGGTGTGATACTGGCTATAATCATATCTGCCTGAAGAAGTACTGCGTGAAATGCGCAGGTGACTCTAATGGTTCCGAAATATCGATTTCGCTTTTTTAACTTATGTTTTATTCAGCAGTGCTGGTCCCCATGCTTAGTGGTGATACTATAGAAGTCGATATTCCTGGTAATGCCTTCAAACTTCTTCCTACTCGTGAGCAGCACTGCTTCAGTTTTTTGTCCAGTAAAGCTGAAGCTTTGTTACATGAGCCACTCCTTGATCTTCGATGCCGTCGGATTACAAAGGTTCTGAATTTAATCCCGTTCTTTTGCTACCACTTTTGCTGCGATGTCATCTGCGTATCCGATGATCTGAACCTCCCTCGGTAGTGTAAGGGATAACACACCGTCGTAGTGTACAAGCACATTCTCAAGCACAGGACAGTGTGGTACTCTTCCAGTGTCTTATACCTTGAAACGTTCCCTTGCCAATGCAGGACAAGTGCACAATAGGTGTTCCCCTGGTGTCTTGCTCTTGAGATTTTCTGCAGTCTTTTAGATCTGTCAGCCCCACGCTATAGAAGTGCGCCGCCACGAGACTTTGACCAGTAAGCATTTAATACATCTTCCTACAGTCCTATGTATGTGCCTTTAGGAACTTCGTGTACTCCTGATCAACAACCGGTAGATCGTTCAATCGCGTTTTGAACTACCCTGTAATCCATCTGTCCAGATTGTCATATAGAGAATGCATGGGTTTATCGATCACGTATCTGATGATACGACAATTTTGGTAATCTCGTCCACTGCCTCGTTAGCTTCGATGGCTTTGTGACCAGACACTCAGTAGAACGGAAGTTGCTTTTCAATGGCTACACTATCCGCTGCTGCCCTGCTATCCAAGATACTTCTGGCCGATATACGAAACGAGATTATTGCCTTGATTGCTGCTTGGCTGTGCATTAGTAATTAGCTCTGTAGCTTTATCAATAGTAAAGATACTATACCGGACAGTACAACCACGCACCTACTCCGTCCTCCTCCGAACCATTAAAATGCATGCAGTTACCATAACTTTACGCAAACCCTCTCTTACTAAGTTTACTCCATATTTTCTTTCCCCATTGAAATATGGGATCATGTAGTCGATGCTTACAATGGTCCATCCATTCACACAGTGGTCCGATATCGGCGGTTTCACATCTTTGGTAGAAAAGGATTCAATTATAATATTTCAAAACTATTGTGTCAAATTGACAAATTTACCAGTATGGCAGCAGTTACAGGGTTTGTCCGGAAAGTAATAGGACTTTATTTCTTCCCCCGCAACTGTACTTCGGATGGTGCGCGCATCGACTGGATTCAGTAGAGGGTGTTTCTGGCTAACGAACGAGCGGCTGGTCAGTTGTCTCCGATCATCTGGAGAGTCAAGACAAACATTTTAGCGCAACGTGTTTCTGTGAGTGATGCAAGCCGAAAATGCAGCGTTCGTTAGTGCAGAGGTACGCAATTAAATTCTGTGCGAAACTCGGTAAATCTGCGACAGAGAAGCTTGATATGATCAAGCAGGCTTACCTAGATATTAATTTAGCAAGAAATAGTGTGTTTCGGTGGTACCAGGTCTTTTTAGAAGGTCGGGAAGTGGTCGCTATTGGAAACCGTCCTGGGAGACCAGCGACAAACACCGACAATGTGACTCGTGTGCGCAAAGTTTAGAACTCAGTCCATCGACTAATTGCCCAGATATTAAATTAATCAAAATCCATAGTTCATGACATTGTGACGGAGCACTTGAACATGCGCAGAAGTGCTCACTGACGACCAGAAATTGCGGTGAGCGGAAGTGTGCAAAGAGAATTTTAACATGTGTGAAAGTGACCCCCAATTTTTGAATAACGTAATCACAGGTGCCGAGACTTGTATCTTTGAGTATGCTCCTGAGATTTTTTTGTTTCCTTGCCTGAAAAGCCCGATGAAAAGCAGGCATTTTGAGACGACAGAGGGGATCCAAGCAGCATGCACCTCGGCTCACAATACTAATCCGGAGAATGCCTTCCGTGACGCCTTCAACGCTTGGAAATCGCGCTGACAGCACTGCATCAAGGAAGAAGGAGGTTGTTTTGAAAGTTTTAAAAAATTTTGAAGGTTGGTTAATAAGTTTTTTTAAATCGACTCAGTCCTATTACTTCGCGGACAAACCCTGTAGTTATAAGGGGCGTCTTAAACATATTTTTTAAACTATTTCTCCTTGAAAATTTTGTACAACTTTATTCGAATATTATATCTGAATATATAATTGGTTTTAGTAAAGAGGTTTAAACTTTATCGGCACATAACAATGCACAAAAGCATCCCTGTTTTTTTATGAATTAACCTTATCCCCTTTAAGCTAAATTAAAAAGGATTTATATGCTAGTTTTTAAGCTGCGAGTGACATTCAGAAGGTATTGTTGTGAAAAAAATTAATTTTCGATTTAAATGCAATGAATATTTACATATCACATTTGTTTACATATGTACATACATGTACCTCCGAAGTAAATGCAAAAACTGATGTTATTCATAATTGCTTGTAGCAGCAAAAACTCAAATCAAAATGTCAATATACTTGTATTATATAATGTATAGTAAAAAAGTACATACAAACTGTAGGTACTAGTATGTGGTGCGTAACTATGACCAATAGGATCGAGGATTCAATTCATAGCTAAAATATAATGAGCGGTTTCAAGGAGCCTGAAATTCACATGTTCAAACAAAATTAGGTCAAAGATTTGTTCGAGTAGGAATTGTTACCGAAGATGTTACCGTATCAATATGGATATCCGATTTTCTTGTATTTATTAGAACCTAAACATATCATAAAATACATAAACGGAAATAAAGTAGATAATTCAATCAGTTAGGTCCAGTGAATGTTTACTTCGTAAGTCTAAGAGTAAGACCTCTAGATGATCCCTCCGTTGAGTCCAACTTTCGACGACTCGTTCGAAAATTTCAACTGGTAACTAGTGAATGACACAAGTGATGTTTTGCTTCAAGGCCTGAACCGAAGCGGGATTGTCCTCATAGACTTTAGACATTCTCACATGAAAAAGTCTAACGGCGCGATATCACACGATCTTGGTGGCCAATCGACCAGACCAAAACTCGAAATAATTTGCTTACCGAGCTGTTCTTTTAATAAATTCACTGATTAATGCAATGTGTGGAAAGTGATGCCGTTTTGTTGAAACCAAATGTCGCCAAGATCACAGACTTCAATTTCAGGCAAAGAATAGACAGTTATCATGGCGCGATAACGGTCGCATTGACGGTTACTTTCTCACCGGCATTATTTTTGAAGAAATATAGACCACTGATTTCACCAGCCCACAATCGACAGCAAAACGTTGTTTTTTCTGGATGAAATGGCATTTCTGCAATGTCTTTAGATTGCTCTTTGACCCAAATGCGAAAATTTCGCTTGTTTATATACCCATTGCGCCGGAAATGGGTCTCATCGCTGAACAAAATTTGGCTCGAAACCCTCGGATCTTCTTGGAAATTCGCAAGAGCTCATAGAGCGTAGCGATGTCGCGTAGGAAGGTCTCGACGTAAAATGCGCCAAGTCGTTCCATACGTTAGTCCGAAATGCTGCGAATGGCGCCGAATCGACTCACAACGGTCTTCGTCTATACTCTCAGCTACGGCTGCTATGTCTGCTTCACTGAGTGCTGGGCGCGAACTATTTAGTCGAATATTATCTAATAATTAAAGTTGGGTCTCATGATAGTTGATGGTGTTGCGAACAGTACGCTCAGTAGATCGATTATATTGACCATAAGTTGAGAATGCCAAACAATACTCTACAAAAATAACATGACAGCTTGACACGACTCCCACGTGATCCAACAGAAAATGGTTAATGTTAATAGTAGATGTCTTCGACTTTTAGGAATAAGACAACTAAGGAATATTGTCAAGGTCATCACACACCTTCCATAACTTAGTAAAGCAAAATCGGGGCGCGTGTGGTCTGATTATACTGAAATTTTTGACAATACATATATCTCAATTTTATTCAAGTTACAGTAATGAAAGATCCTTAAAAGACATCACTTCTTCTTCTTTACTGGCGTAGAAACCGCTTATGTCGTTATATCCGAGTTAACAAAAGCGCTCTAGTCGTTTTCTTTTCGCTGTTTGGCGCCAATTGGAGATTCCAAGTATAGCCTGGTCTCTTAGCAAGAGAGAGTGATGGTTCCGAGATAGACGAAATTATCGGCGACTTCGAAATTATAACCAGACCCATCTGCTTTGCTTCCTTATCCAGTCTGGAGAAAACAGAACTAACGACGCGGGTGTTGCGGCCAATGGTATCAATATCATCGGCATACGCCAACACTACGCACTTCATATTTATATATTTGAAGGATTGCGATTCTCAAGCCCACTTGACACAATCTACAAGAGTTCATTAATTATCTTTATTCGCTCATATACTCTTTATACTTGTATTCCACAATGTCAAAATTTTTAATTTTTGTCCGAGCCATCAACAATATTTAAGTTGTCGATCTCTCTCTGACTCTCGGCTGTAAGTGTTGTAAAATACCTGGTATACAGTGGTATAATAACCGAGTACCGAGTGTTCTTTTGTAGCTATCTTATAAAAAATATGTCTTCCACTCTGTAACTGTAAACGGATAATTAAAATGCGACAGAAATCACAACTTGTGAACTCCCTTAATTTACATGTGTATGTACATATTTTAAAACACAATGAGAGCTGAGTATTAGGCACGCGTTCAGAGCGTGGCAAATGAAACAGCAGAGAACAGCTGGTACAGCCCTGTCTACTGTGCTAGCGTTGGTGCTTTCATGATTCTTGCATGCCGAAGCGGCGCAAAGAAGCAAAGAAAACTTAACATCTGAAACAAATATAAAGTTTTCAAATTAAATAACAAATACGAAATCTGTCACTCATAAATACATTTGTATATTTATATATACATACAAAAGTCGTTCTCATTCATACACTTGCATATACGTATGTACATATTCGTATATACTATTATATAAGCACTGGGCCATTCGCAACTGTCACAATTGTTATTAGCATTCAGTGGGATTTCAAATTTAAGTTCTGCTTATTTTAGCATACATTTCTATTCACCCTCATTACAGTGTATTTAGTACAGTAAGCCCTAGATATATGTAACAATGGCACGTGGAATTAGTTTAAACAATATTTACGCCCACAAAAGGGTATGATAAATTTTCAACAAGGCTTGAAACAAACAGAAGGAAACGTCGGAAACACTAAAGAATATAAATGAATATATACTACTGTGCCCAAAAAATGAGGTGACATTGTATTTATTTTGAAAATTCTTTATTTATTCTTCCAAATCAATTGCATCCCCTTCAAAGTAATCCCCTCCCGATGCAATGCACTTTTGCCATTGGATTTTCCAATCTTCGAAACACTGGTTGTAGTCACTTTTCGGGATGGCCCTCAGTTCCGTCTTCGCTGCGGCTTGAATCTCCTCTATCGTATAAAAACCGTGTCCCCGAAGCGGTCTTTTGAGCTTGGTGGACAGCCAGAAGTCGCACGGCGCCAGATCAGGTGAATACGGTGGTTGCGGAACGATATGGGTTGAGTTTTTGGCGAAATGATAACGAATTACGAGGGCAGTATGGGATGGTGCATTATCGTGGTGTAAAAACCAAGAATTGTCTTTCCACAATTCCGGCCTTTTTAGGCGAAAAGCGTTACGCAAACGACGCATAACGTTCAAATAATATTTCTTGTTGACTGTTTGACCGGTTGGAAGGAATTCATAATGCACAACACCACGATAATCGAAGAAAACAGTCAACATGACCTTGATTTTTGAGCGACTTTGGCGCAATTTTTTGGTCTCGGCTCTCTTTTGGCACGATATTCGCTCGATTGATCGGTTGTTTCGCGGTCGTAAGCATAGATCCAAGTCTCATCGCCAGTTGTAATGCGTTTCATGACATCCCGGTAGTCGGAAAGCATCGTTTCACACACTTCAACGCGACGCCTTTTTTCCAAAAAATTCAATGTTTTCGGTACCAGTCGAGATTTGACGCGCTTGAGGCCCAAAACATCCTTCAAAATGGTATTGGCTGAGCCTTTCTATATGCCAACTTCATCGGCAAGGTCGTTAATTATTAATCGACGGTTTTTCAACACCAAATCTTTGATTTGTTGAACGTGAGCTTCGTCGGTTGAGGTTGATGGTCGCCCTGGACGCTCTTCGTCTTCGACACGTTCACGGCCGGCTTGGAACTCACTATACCACTTGTAAACATTTTTTTTAGACATAGCCTCATCACCAAAGGCTTTCTGCACCATCCTCCATGTATCCGCAGCAGAAAATTGATTCCGTAAACAAAATTTAATGCAAATTCTTTGCTCTTCAAATTTCGACATCGCAAAAAACGAAGTCTCACTTTTAGCAGCTCACAAAACGACACGTATCTCAAACACTAATGAATATTTTGACATGAAATTTGACATAAATGTGACTGACAGTACTACCAACCAAAAAAAAAATTTTTCCAAAACCTTCGAGGCGCGCAGTTTAAATTCAAATGTCACCTTATTTTTTGGGCACAGTAGTATAAGGCTAATCCTGTCTATATAGATTTATATATATATACATATACATAAATGATCAGTATAACAAGCTATGTCAACTTGGTTGTTCACATGAGACTAATATAGCAACTTCAAACTGCCCAATCAAAATCAATATGCTGTAAGAAATGAAGCTGTACAGTGTTTTATAGCATCACTGCAACCGAAGTATTTTTTGTTGTACTAGTAATAGAGTCATCCTATTGTATTCAATACACTCTTTGTCTCTCTCCTTAATTTCAGCGATTCGTTCGTTCTATTCGTCACTTCTCGCTGAATACATCTTTCTTTTATTTGCTCATTCTAGAACAACCAACATTTATAAGGACGAATTGGCATGCAACAAGCGCATATATCGAAGGACAACTGTACCTGTCCGTCGTAGAATTGAAACAATCCGAATTGACACATTGCCATGGTTACCAGCATTCACTGAAAGGGGGTTGTGTCCTGTCTATGTTAATGCCGTTGTTATTTTTTTCGTTTTAAATGATGAAGGAGGCCCATGTTTGTATGTATATTTATACTTTTGTTTCTTTATTAATATAGAAAAACCGGATTTTACGCGGAACGCATTAATGCGATTTGGAAAACAAAGTTACCATTGAATTTGGTAAGCGAACATTCATATATTTATTTTGTTTGCGTGTTCTAAAGTAGAAAGCTGTGGGAATTTGGCTGTACATAGAAAAGTTTCTTCGAGTTTTTCTTTTTGTTAAAAGCTGGTGAGAGGGAATTATAAAATTTTGTAAGCATTTCTTATATGGGTTTCCATTAGTTGGCTGATGTATTAAGTGATTTACATATAAATTTCAAACACTTGCATACAATGTTTTTGTGACAGGATTAGACTCCACAACGAAAATTACATGAACGCTACAAATAAAACTGAAAAATATTCCCTAACTTAGTTTTAGAAACTCATTTCAAACGATTTCTTTCATAAAGTTGCATATATGTAAGTAAAAAGTTCTCCAATCGTCGATATACTTCTCAAACTCTATTCTTGGGATAGCCTTTAGCTCTTTAGAACATAAGAGGATACGGCAGCACCGACCCACTCTGATTCTACCGATAGCAGTTCTAGGATGCCTTTCCTTACCAGCTCATTAGTTTTGCAATTTAGCAGCCTTATCCCAAAGATACTCGGTGCTATTTATAGCGAAGTTAGGCACCACTCGACCACCCTTGGAGGCATTGTTAATAAGTTCAAGGCTAGTATCGCCACTCAGCTATCTGAGTGAATAGTGGCTTCTCAGAAGAATAATGCACTCCGAATGCAATGCTTGAAAGACACTGCAATACTAGGAAGCCTGAAGCTGGAGTTGATGGAGAACTCATAACAATGAACCTCTTCACCAACCTTCCCCCAAGCTTTGACTCATCCCTAAAGAAGCTCACTGCCCCTCTCCACCAACGGCTTTTTCCCAACTACAACTCCCTCGTCGGTATAAGGGGAGTGAAGAGCCACCAGAGTTCGATTTTGCGACGCCATGATCTAAGTAATCTGGTAAGAAGTCAAAGCATGTGAGGAAATCCGAGTGTTCAGATACGTGTTCTTTTAAGGACCCAAATTCTGTGAGTCGAACAGCAACTTTCGCAGCCAAGGTTGGAGTGGACCTTAATGCACCACACTCTCGAGTTTCTCTGCAAGTGTGGTCTTTTCTACAGCTCTCCACCACATAAAGACTCCATAGAACATAATGGGCTTGGCTATGACGTCGTGGAACCAGAGGACCACTTTCGGTGAGACCTCACTTTCTTCGCAGCAGTATAAGGCAATTACTGCCTTTTTTTCTATCTCTTCGATATTCAGCTTCCATGAAAGTTTCCTATCCCGGATAAGCCCAAGATATTTCATTGTATGCCCCGGTTGCAGACGGATGCCTACCATATGCGGTGGCACCACATCCGGGATCTTATATCTTGTAGTAAATAAAACCATCTGGTGTTTTACTTGGCTTGATGGTGAGACCACTTCCCATTGCCCACTTTGTTACGGCACTGAGATATTCCTGCGTCAACTCGTACATGGTACCCAGGAACTTTCCTCGAACAATAAGTGTGGAGCCGAAGGTGTTAGTTTTTAAAAATGACGGCAGCTGGCCAAATTTTCACTGAGTTACAGTAAATCTAGAACATAAAAAACCAGCTTCGGTCTAAAATATAGTCAAACACATGCCACTGCCAATCACGCCAGCTTAACCATTAATTTTCTATCTTTTTAAGCCTCTTAAACATCTCATACCGCATAAATTGTGCACTGTGGCCGAAGTGTTCACGTCACCCGAAAGTATACTCGAATATCTACAGCTATGCGATCCACATGCCAGTACGTAATTAAAAAGAAGATTTACTTTCATATCGGTCACTGCACTGCGTCACTCTGTCCACTAAAAATAATAGCATTTCTCGCTTTTAATGAAAAATTTGTTCTGCAATATTGCACCAAATTCCTTCGAAAGAACTTCGGAGAACATCTTTGCACAAAGTTAGCGGCACTTCTCCTCCCGCGAATACATTGCGCAAACAGCAAACAAGCAAGCGGAGAAGTAATCAGCTAAGAAAAACACTAATTAAGTAGTACAAATAATCTTGAGTTTTTCTTACAGAAGCTACCCAACTGCCAAGCAAGCGCTACAAGCAAAAGAAAACTATTAGCTGGTATTGTTTGTTGTACCCGCAACCAACAAATTGTATGGGTATTATAACACGAGTGTTATTTTTAACATAAAGTTCTCAATTAGGCAATACTTTTTTCGGAGTTGGTCGGCTGTTACTTGATTTGTACTCAGTTGTTTAATTATTTCATAATGAACAGACTTACTTTGGAAGAAAGCGCTCATTGAAGCTGAGCACATCCACATTATGGAGGATTTTGCGGGCTTACAAAGTCCAACTCGTTCAAGAATTGAAGCTAAACGACCATAAAGCGCGTAACACGTTCAATGAAAGTGCCCAAAACGAGAAGGAAATCGATTCCGATTTTTGCACGAAATTTTTGTTTAGTGATGAAGCTTATTTTTGATCAATAAACAAAAGTATCGCGTTGGAAGTGATGATAATCCATAAACCATTGTTCAGAAGTGTGTTCTATGTTCAGAGGGTATGCTGTAATCAAGCTCATCGATGCATAGCTTCTGAGTTAATCCACGTCGAACGTTGTGAAAAATTAGAGCGCGAGAATGTTCACGATTTTATTCGATATTTTTTTGCCGAGATGAATATTTTAAGTTACTGTAAACAATACAAATAGCATTCGCATGTCAAAACATTCTAAGTATGTATAACTTCAAATATGTCAAACGATAAAGTTGTGTATTGCCAGATTTCAATACCAGGTTTTCCATATTTCGAAAAACAAAAGGTAACCACGTATTGAAAGAAACTTTTGGTGAGCGTTTTGTCTCGAGCGTGGGCCGTTAGCGTGACCTAAAAGATCGTGAGATGTCACATCGCTGGACTAATTTTTGTGAAGTTATGTGAAGCCCGAGACAATTTTTATCTTGGAGAAAAATATTTAGCGCGTAACTGCTGGCCTATGGCTGCAATCACCGCAAAAATTGGGCCTCGCGGTTGGAATTAATTCGAGCCTTCAGGGCGGTGACTTGCCCTAAATCATATCTAAAACATATGGAAATCACACTTGTCTTTATTATAAAGCAAAAATCTTGTCCATAAAATTATAAAACGCTAAAATGTTCAGTATACTGAAAAGCCCTACTTGATGAAAAGACCTACGATTGGATCATGGTTTCACTCAAGGAGCAATATATATTTGAATGGTAAGTTTCATTCCGTTAATTTTTGCAGTGCCGTTGATTGTAAAATTAGCTTGTGGGAGACGTAAAGAACGAAGAATTTAATTGAAAGTTTGACAATTCTTTTCTCTTTTCCACCACACAACAAAGGTACCCATGGATTTTATTATCAACATAAGTAGTCATCAGGAATCCACTCACCTACCAGGTTATTCAATAAATTTTGTCGTTCGATAAGAGAGGGCGTTGCTACTAGCTCGAAATTTTTTTGTTTGGTTGGTATACTTTTCTTATGAACGTATGTGAAGTTTCATTTCAATCTATCAATTCATTCTTTGTTTACAAGCCATTTAGTGACGCCGTGTCACAGCATTTTTTTACAATAGAAAAAATTTTATAGCGTGCAGTGATAAAATTCTTATTTTTGAAAAGTGTAGCACCAAAAGAAATTCACGAACGAATGTTAAAAGTATATAATGATTGCTCACCTACAATTAGAATAGTAAAAAGATGGGTTGCTGAATTTAAACGTGGTCGTACAAGCCTTGAAGACGACCCACGTGAAGGACGTCCACATTACAGGATACGGCTTTCTCGGCAACATTTGGAGCATTTTAAAAATGATAATGTGAACTTTGCACAGAAAATGGGTCTGGCAGTGAACGAGGGCAAAACGAAATATCTCCTGTCATCAAACAAACAGTCGTCGCACTCGGGACTTGGCTCTCACGTCACTGTTGACAGTCATAACTTTGAAGTTGTAGAATCCACAATGTAGATAATTTCGGCTATTTAGGAACCAGCATTAACACCACCAACAATGTCAGCCTGGAAATCCAACGCAGAATAACTCCTGCTAACAGGTACTACTTAGGACTGAGTAGGCAATTGAATAGTAAAGTCCTCTTTCGACGAACAAAAGCTAAACTCTATAAGTCGCTCATAATTCCAGTCCTGCTGTATGGTGCAGAGGCTTGGGCGATGACAACAACCGATGAGTCGACGTTACGAGTTTTCGAGAGAAAAATTCTGCGAAAGATTTATGGTCCTTTGCGCATGGGCCACGGCGAATATCGCATTCGATGGAACGATGAGCTGTACGAGATATACGACGACATTGACATAGTTCAGCGAATTAAAAGACAGCAGCTACGCTGGCTAGGTCATGTTGTCCAGATGGATGAAAACACTCCAGCTCTGAAAGTATTCGACGCAGTACCCGCCGGGGGAAGCAGAGGAAGAGGAAGACCTCCACTCCGTTGAAAGGACCAAGTGGAGAAGGATCTGACTTCGCTTGGAATATCCAATTGGCGCCACGTAGCGAAAAGAAGAAACGACTGGCGCGCTGTTGTTAACTCGGCTATAATCGCGTAAGCGGTGTCTACGCCAATTAAGAAGAAGAAGAAAGTGGACTTTGTGCATCGATTCATCACTATGGATGAGACTTGGGTCTACCACCATGAACCTGAATCAAAACAAGAGGCTAAAGAGTGGTATGAACCTAGTTGTTCGGCTTCGAACGAATTCGTGGCCGGAAATCGGCCACCGAAGTATGGCATCAGTTTTCTAGGATGCGAGCGGAATTTTGTTTGTGGATTATTTGCAAACTGCTAAAATAAATAATTCTGAATATTATTGCAACCTTTGGGACCAGTTGAAGGAAAAAATTCGTGGAAAAAGTGCCGGTTTGCAGAAGAAAAAAATACTTTTTCATCAGGACAATGCACCGTGTCACAAGAGCATTTTGACAATGACTAAAATCCATGAATTAAAGTTCGAATTGTTGGAGCAGCCACCATATTCATCAGATTTGGCCCCCAGCGACTTCCATTTATTTCCAGAACTCAAAAAATTTATAACGGCTATTGAAGCGTATTTTGCTGACCTTTTGGATTCTCACTTCAGGAATGGGATCCGCAGATTGAAGAATCGTTTAATACTAAAGAATATTTTGAATCATAAAAATCTGTTTTTCTTATCAAACGACAAAACTTATTGGACAACCTGGTATTTAGCGATATTAATCCAAACTCGACGAATTACAATTAACTAACTTCCATCGTGGTAGAATTTCGAGGCAAGAACACTGGGTCTAAATTTAAGTAAACAGAATTCATATAAGAGTACTTATACATGTGAAGAGACAACTGAAATATTTTTAGCAGCATATTAATTTCCGTCTCACCCTTTCATCATTCTTCCTTATTTAGTGCTTATTTGTTCTTTTTACATTACTTCCACTTGGTTGAGTAAGCAGCTTTGCTAAGCGTCTTTTTTCTTCAAGTTGCTGCTTTCCGCTTAACACTGACATAAATGAGTAGAATGAAGTGAGAAAGCACGACGTAATAATGCTGAGCCAAAGAAATGGCAATAATTAGCAACCAATTGAAAAGTATGCAATCATATTTGAAGCAAATGGAACTGCTGCTGCTGCTGCTGCAAATGGTAGTCATAAATATTGCAAATGGCGAATGTATTATAATATGGAGGGTGCACCAGCTGGAAAGTAATGCAACAAGCAAATGTTTTCTTTGAAGTTACTGCGAAAATTTATTAATTTACAGTCACAAATGAAAGTCTTAATTGTAAAGGAAAAACTGTTTTTTACAAAGCAGAGGGTTATGCTTATGTAAAATTCTGAGAAAATTTAGAAATTATATTTAAGTCAATGATCAAAGAAAGCCAAGTTTGTGTGAGATTATTAGTTTCCACAGAATTTTCCCGAAACATGGCCAGACTGTCGAATGAAAAGAGCTCGACATCTTTCGCGCGTCGTTTCAAATGATTTTGGTGAAGATTTTGGGTATGAAGCGCGTTGTCCTCGTTGACCTCGTCCCAATAATGCTGATTTTTTTTCAAACAGGTACCGTAAAGAGGTCTTGCTTGATCGTGTGAATACCGAGCCCACTTTCAAGGAGAGCATTATAACTGCCGATGAGAGATGGGATTATGAGTTTGACATGCAAACAAATCAACAATCATCGGAATGGAGGGAAAAAAACGAGCCGAAACCATAAATAACCACGCCAAAGCCGCACAAAAATCAATTTGACGCTACTTGTTTTCTCGATATATGTATGTGATTGGGTGCATCATGAATTTGTTCCGGAGGGACATACGGTCAATAAGAAGTTCTCTTTGACCGTATTAAGGCGTTTACGTGAGATCAAGCGTCGAAAACGGTCGGAATTGTGGAAAAACAATTCATGGATTTTACCAGATTATAATGCACAATCGCATCGAGCCACTATTGTGACCGAATTTAAAGACAAAATACAATGAATACCATCGATCAACCACCGTATTCACCAGATTTGGTTACCTGTGTTTTTTTCTTCTGTCCCAAACTGAAATAGCCACCCCGTGGAGCCCGTTTTCAGTCGATCGAAGAGATAAAACAAAGTTCGCTGAAGGAGCTGAAGGCCATCCCTGAAAGTGCTTCGAGGACTGGAAAAATCGTTGGCGTAAGTTTATTAATTATATCTGGTCGGGATTACTTTGCAGGCGACAAAATACATATTGATTAATTATTAAATATTTTTCGTTTTATTTAAAATTTCCGTGTACTTTTTGTCACAATGTATGTGTTGTTATAGCATAAATCTTATGACCACCCCTGCCGAAGAATAACTCTGGTATGTACCTACCAAAAACTATAAAAATATAGCAATTCGACTATAGTACTAACTGAAACTTCAACACCCTAACTGTACACCGCAATTGCTGAAATATGAAAAATAACAATTTTTTACACACATGCTCACACTTATGGAGAGAGCGTTGAAGTGCTATAAGTAGAGAAGAATAACTTTCTAAATACACAACTACATAGCATGGACAGCAGTGCAAGGAAGATGGAAAAGTGCTCAATAAATACTTGTAACAGACAAGCATCAGATACACTAATATGACTAAGAGAATTCGAAATTTTTCTACGTCTTCAGCGCCTTTTGTTGCCACAGCTCAGCTGGCGCTGCACAGCTCTGGCATTGACTTTAGCTTTTAGTACGGTTTGTCCTTCTTCGTCATTCTGCTTCATCTACAATCGTAAGCTGATTTACTTCGCAAGTGCTACACTTGCACTCAAAAACCCTCTTAAGAGGGCCAAGCGTAATAGTATAAGCAATTCTCTGTAATAATATATGTATTTGCTTTGCAGCTGATGGTGAAACAAGCAAGAACCAAAGAGTTTGCAAAGGATCAAATGAAATAAGATTAAATATAGCAACGCCTTGTAATAAAAATACATATTTTAAGCAGTTGGAGAATTAATTCGCCAACGAATTGCCAAAATGAAAAAAATGCAGCTAAGAATATAAAATGTCACGGAAAGGGAAAACTGAGAAACTAACATTTTTCTAGCGTTCGATAAGATTTCGTATGTACAAATCCAAAAGACCGCTAATAATGTCCTGTCCGCAAAGCAGATTTTAAGATCAACCGATTGATCAACAACTTAAAATTTATATAAAGGATAATCTTTAGATGCATTAATGAAACTAATGGGAATGTTGAGTTGTATGGTTATATTTTGCTTCAATGTAAAATTCAAAATCTCCGGTTGGTTTTATATTGCCTCAAAATTTATCTCCAGCGAGCATCCTCTTGAGATCAGTATGTAGGAAAATGTGACTGGGTCCACACTCAAAAAATACATTGTATCAATGTTTTTGACATTGTTTTAATTTACTTGTAGTAGGTAGGAAGGAGTGCTGCCACCCTGGACCCAATTAGCGCAGTATACGACATTTTGATGAACTATCATAAGAACTTAGAATTTTGCTATCTCGTTTTGTTTTTGTAAACTTTTTGTAGATACCCGTTCAAGGTTTCGTGCCTGATGGGTAAGAAGTATTCTGTGTCGGATTTGTGATAGAGCTGGGTGTTCACAGATAAAGTGTTTTCCGTATTCCCTCCTAGTTTGCAGTTAACTTGTTATAAGGCAAACCGATTTTTAACGCAGGCTCTTCAAAAGACCAGTGCCCATTAAAGTAGCTGTAAGTCTGTATGTACTATTTGCCCGGTCACAAACGTATAGTCGGTAACGAACTGGCTGATGAGTTTGCCCGCTCAGCAGCTTACACTAACATGGTTGGATCTGAACCATTCACTGGAGTGGATCTCCATACCATAAAGGAGTTGCTCCTTAGGGGAGAGGGAGTAGGCAAGGAGAGGCATTGGTAACAACTACATGGCATGCGGCATACCAAGTTGGTAATCGGCGGGTACAATCTCAGCGGGTTTAAATATGCAATTAACCTTCCTAGGGATAAACTCAGACTACTGGCCGCACTTTACAAAAGCCTCTGCAAGCTGAAGAAGCATTTACACAACATAAGCCTAGCATCAGGCGTAAATTGCCGGTTCTGCGACAGGAGCCTGAAATACCAGAACGCCTGCTAATCGACTGCACAGTAGTCTGTAGACAGAGGTTTAAGGCCCTTGAATCTGTGTTTCCAAATAGAGATCACGTCGCTTCGCTAGCACCCAGCAGAATATTGGACTTTGTCAATATGCTGGGGCTATGAGAGTATTTGTGATTTGGGAGAGGGCACAATCCTCATTTAATAATCTAATCTATGTACTGTTTTTAGACCCATTTAATAAGTCTTGGTTCTAGTATTGCCATAAGTACGTGGACCTTACCTGTTTCAATATTTTGTATTTTGTTATTGATTTCCATCTGTTCTGAGTTATTTGTTCGAAATGCGTAAAAAGGTCTTTTTTGACTATTTCCAGCGAGCATGATATTAATTCGGCATTGGCTTCGTCTAAAGAAGCTCCTAGCTGGGCTTGTCTGGTTTTTCGTTGCAGAAAATGTTTCTGTGACCAGGAACCCATATAATCGGCATATGTCGAGTTAACCTGCCAGTGAGCAATTGTTGACTACCCTGCAATTAACCTCTGGCGTCGACAAGCCCATCAACGTCGCCTGGATAGCCGTGTTTATAATTGCTTTCTGTATCACCGAGTTGTAATTCAACAGAATTCCACAGGTCTTTTCTATATCTAATACTTCCGCTTGAAAAATGCTGGCTGAGTTCGGTAGTCGCATAGAGAGAGAGAGAGAATCCATGTTCTTTTTAATATGCCACCGCTTCTGCCCTCGTCTTCTGCTAAACCTCTTTTCCGTTCATATCACATTAGAGGGTAACCTCTCCAGCTCTGAGAGTTCTCGTCGCAGTACAGGAGGAAGACCTCCGCTCCGTTGCAAAGACCGGGTAGAGAAGGAACTGGCTATGTTAGCCATCGACAGTTGATTGCTGTTGCGTATTATCACGCTCTGGTTCATCGCGTGCAGTTACTCGGTTAATCGTAGTTTCGATTCCGGTATGATGTAGTTATGTTTCATTCATAGTTTAGGGTATACTGAGTTTGTCAGGATTTTTGTAACACCCAAAAGAAAACATCGGACACCTGATAAAGTATATAGGTAGGTAGGTAGAGTGTCGCCAACAAGGGCTCAATTAGCTATGGATGCGCTATTTTGATGCACTGTCGGAGGACCTTATAGCCTTGCTTTTCCGTTCCTTTGTTGTGCTCGAATAATTTGGTGCTATCAATAATAAGTTTGTATATTCTATTTCTAGTCTTATATAGCAAGTTTGTTTTATTCCTATCATATTTTGGCAATATTTGTTTTGTTATCTAGAAACTTGTTGTTGTGTTCCATCTGTTCTGTAAGATTTGTTCAAAATGCTTATCAAGCTCCTTTTGATCGTTCACAGCGAGCATAGTACTGCTTACGCTTCGGACTCATCTAAAGAGGTTCCTAGCTTTGACAACTTGTCCGCTTTTTCTGTGCCAAAAATGTTCCTGTGATCGAGATCCCAAATTATGGACAAGTGGAGTTGACCTACCAGTGATCTTAAAACCTATCTGCAGTTGTTGACTAAGTTTGAATTAATATGTGGTGCGACAAGGCAAGAAAAGCCACCTGGCTCACCCTATATATGGTTGCTTCTGTGTCCTCCCGCAATGGAACTTCGCAGGCCTTCTCTATACCTATTACTTCCCATTAAAATATGCTGGCTGAGTTTGGTAGGCGCATAGAAATAGAGATTTCGAAATCATTGGAGTATGCTCCGCGCTTGAGAGAATCCAGGAGTGATCCGACATGGATGGTTCCTCGAATACTCTTTAATCATCTTAGACCAGGCTATCTATTTCCGTTGATAGCGTTAAGTCCAAGATTTTCATCCAACACGAAAATTTTGCCGAGGTTAGGAAATCAAAAGTTGGCTTATCGTTCCTATTAAAAATTTTTAAAGTGCTATTTAGCTTATATTGTAAGAGTGACTCACCTCTGGTGTTTGTGTTAGAGCTTCCCTATATGGTGTGTCTCGCGTTGGCGTCACACCCTATTAGAATGTTCTCCTTGCTGTCAATCTTGATATAGATATTAGTGTTACATCCTTGTCGTGAGCCATGAAGCAATAGACCAGAAAGAAGTTACCTCTTTCTTCCTCCACTTTTACTTTGGTATCTGCTGTTCGATAGAAAGAACAAAGAAATGCGTTCATACCTGTTTTTTGATCATGCTAACCCTTGGTTTACTTTCGTTTAGTTTGTTGTAGTTACTGCTATACCGTTTGATCCCTCTCTCATATAAAGAGTTGTCAGATTCGCTGTACTTTTCGAGTGCAGCAGATTAATCTGCACCATGCAGAATCCACAGACAGACTTGCGAGACCTTTTGTGTTTTCCACTTCTGTGCCGTTTTCGTCAGCCGCCTTGTCGCCATGGAAAATTTTTAAGCTGTCCTTGCAAAAGCCGAAGCTGAGTTTCTTCTCAGCTTTCGATAGAGCTGGTTTACTTCCTTTTTTGGAGTTCTCCTCCTTGATCAGCTGCCATTCGTCTATACCAAGTATAGATTTATTTTGCAGCTGATATACCTCAGCAGATTTTCGCCGGCCCTTCTAGAGGGGGCAGCCAAATCCGAGCATGAGGCCTCCTTGGGATGTCCTTAGTGAGTATAAAACTCAGTTTGAAGCCTATAAAAGCATCCTTATCATACCCATGCTACTCGTAAGAAAATCCTTCGCTGCCTGATCCGTACACTTGATAACTCTGTAGCTCCTGATAGTTTCCGAGGGGTCAATCTCTGGATAGGTACTCGCCGGATTGTGGATCCTGGATGGTACGCGGTGAGGAGGAGTTCCCATCAAATCTCTCTTGCCACATCACTGAAGTGCCTTGTTTTTGTTGCGTTTTTCTGCTCGTTTTTGGCTTTAATTTCGTAGCTTCAATCTGCGAGTCGTTCCTTTTCTGGGAATCTACCAATTGGCTGATTTCGACGGAAAGTTCTGTTTGTTTCCTTTTCAGAAAACTTTCATAATCCTCCTTTATCTTCTTTTGGCTCTTTACGTCCTCTACATCCACTGAAGTGCCGGAAGCCTGATTCTTGGCAATCTTACCTAGAGAAAAGACTACTTTCTGGTATTGGCTTTTCCTTACTTGACCCAAGAAGTTTTTACGTTTCTTGTTAATCTTTTTTTCTCCTCTAGCAGCCAGTGTACATTGGCTGGTCCCCATGCCCGCTTTGGAGTTGGATGCTGGTTTTTGTTGTTGTTTCCCTTCACTCCTTTTCCAAAAAATTGTATAAAGCTTCAATAAACTTTTTCCGACAACTGTGCAAGTTTCATCTTTTTACTTATTACACTTTCCGAGAAAAAATTCCAAAAAAAAAAACGGTTAGTCTTAGGAACAACAAGGTAGAAACCTCCCTTAAGCAGTTATGTGTGAGCATAGGTATATTTCATACACGAGCGAATATCGAATACCGTTCAACGGTAAGAGACAGTCATATTCAATGGAATATCTGTATATATTTTGCATTGAATTTCTTTCAGCCGAGTGCAGATTAAATGTATGTCAAATGTTTATGGTGGCCCTACCTGTTACACAATTATTTTCCTTTGTACGACTTATTTTTGCAATTCTTCCATTTGCCCGAAATCCCCACAGAATCTACAACCAACGCAAGTATGGACTCTTGAAAACGTCACCCACATACAATGAACCACAAGTCTTCCGTAATCAGCACAGCAATTGAAAAGCAGTTTGCAGTAAACCACACAAAGCACAGCACCAGCACTGTGACAGCCCTAGCAGTGTCAGCGCAAGAATTTCTTATTTTCAATAGCACAAGCCAAAAGGGACTAAAAGGAATTTGTAACCACTCAATTTTGAGCTCCAATATTTATTTTGGTATTTTCATAACGCTTTTAAATGATTTTTCTCTTTTTTGCAGAAAAAATATATTTGTCAGCTCACAAAAATTATTGCGCATCCATGTAGGAACTTATGGATGTGTATTTATATATTTATGAGAAATATATATTTTTGTTTTATAAGCATGTATATATGTATTTCCCAACTTGATTTTTTTTATGAACGCTCATTAAAATTTAAGTTTTAACCTCTTTATTCTCTGTTTAAAATGGGTCCAAGTCACTTTAATTTTTGCATATATTTGAATTATATGGGATATTTTGATCATTTACAATTAAGGTTTATCTGCAGTGAAAATAAAATTCCAACTTCGGAAAAGCAATAATTGAATCAAGAAATTTCCGTTTCTCAAAATATTTTTATTTTTTACAAACATTGCTTTAAAAGTTATGCGGAGTTAAAGTTGTACATCAAATGTACTGTACTTAAACGAGGGCTGCTATATATATTCTGGTCTAGGGCAACACTAAGTGTTGCCAGGTGCAATCTGACATTTCCATCGGAAAGTTTGACATTTTTTAGCATAACATCACTCAGAACGTTTTGTCATTTAATAGTGAATTGTTTTATTTACAGGGAATTAAAAAATTCATCTCGGCCAAAAAATGGAATTAACTCGTGAACATTTTCGTGCGATCATTTTTCACTACTTTCGACGTGGATTATCACGACAAGAGTGCATCGATGAACTAAAATCTTTGTATGGCTATGAAGCACCATCCTATAGCACTGTGAAAAACTGGTACAACGAATTTAATCGTGGCCGACGCTCGCTCAAAGACGATTTTCGTGAAGGTCGTCCAAAAACAGTCGTTGTGCCAGAAAACATCGATGCCGTACGTGAACTGATAATGAAAGACCGTCATGTAACATACCTTCAGATAGAGGCATGCCTATGCATTTCTCCCACCAGCATACATTCGATATTGCGTGAACACCGTAAAAAAGGTTTGTTATCGTTGGATCTCGCACAATTTGACAATCGCTCAAAACAAGGCTCCTGTGGGTTGGTGTCAAGAAATGCTGAAAAAATACGATCGCGGTGCTTCAAAAGACGTTTATAAGATCGTCACAGGTGACGAAGCAATCGACAAAAAAAAAAATAATAAAAAAAACCCATTTTCGTTGATAAATATGCCTATTTACATTATTAGGCCAGAAATATATATAGCAACCTACGTATAGTACACTATGTCGTATGAGCAACCCACAATCTATAAAACATTTGTATGAATGCCCAGATCATTTAAGGTAAAATTTAATAGCGCATAACTTTTAAAAGATTGTTTATATGAAAGCAAGGTTTAGTACGCTTTTTTGTAGAGCGGAAATTTAGAACTAGAATATCAGCTTTTAAAGGTTTTAGATTTACTTCTCTAGTTCAAAACATCGAAAAATCCCGTGTTATATACGGCTGAAAGTAAATATGATTAAAAGAAGGTTGAAAACCACCAGCCTTTAAATATTTGGCAATTTTCCCTGATGCAAGAATGTTCTTTAAAAAATACTTCTCTACACATGTGAAAAAGCGTCAAAAATATGCGAAGCTTTAACCCGATTGATACTCGATAATCGTGAACCAAAGCAAATTATGAATCAACTTCAAGCTGAAGTGTTGAAATCTATCGCTCTTTGTGGCGTTGAAGTATGGGAGAAACCACTCGAAATAAAATCTTGGCAATATCTTTTATAATGGGTTGTCAAAAAAGTCTTGCGGTATTTTTATTGAATTTTTTTTATTGAAATTGAAATGAATTTTTGATGACCCATGCCCAGCTCTTGACCGATGCTACGACTGCTACTATGCCGGTCTCTTTCGACCAATACAGCGATTTTATCGCAATTTGCGACGACAGGCCTTTCGGAGCGTGGCGCATCTTCGACCACCTCTACACCAAAACGAAAACGTTAAAACCATCGTTGTGCGGTGGAAATGGAAACTGTATCGGGTTCATAAACTGCACAAATTTTATTGGCGGCTTGAGATGCATTTTGGCCTTTATCGTAGTAGTACTGTAAAATATGCCGTATTTTCTCTTTATTTTGCTCCATGTTTGCGACGCTATAACTCACGAACGACTTAAAAGAAACGACAATCAATCAAACACGTGTTAGCGCGTGAAATGAGCTTTCCAAAAAGGTATAGCATGACCCGATGCGACGAATAAAACTAGAACTACGCACTTTCAGCGCCAACTAGCGAAAATACCGCAAGACTTTTTTGACAACCTATTATTATGTCATTCATGCATTCAGATTATGCTCGGTAATTCTAACAATATCGCAAGATGTTGGTCTTGTAATCGCGGACTTACTTTCATTAAATTACTTAACCAAAGAGATCAAAAAGGACGTCCCACTCAGAAACCAAAACGAAAATGCGCGAGCAAAGTCGTCAAAGACAATGGGAAGTCTGTTGAAATGGACGGTAGACACTACGACTGATCCCAAACATCGAGTCATGGCTAAAATGACCATGTAACGAGGCACGTTTTAAATTAAGGAGGTCATTCCCTGTGACGGCCCGTTTTTAGTGACTGCTACGACGGAATGGACTATCAATTGAATATACTTGCATGAAAAATTGTACTTTTGGTCAATATTTGTCCAAAAAAATGTTAGGAATTTTGCATTTCTTACCTGTATTTTGATATAAAAAACGAGAATATTTGATTACTAATACTAATATACTAAGTGTACCCTACAAACTTCAAGTCTTTCGGTAAAGCCGTCTTTGAGATGCGATGGAGGAGTGATTGAAAAACAAAGTCTTGAGAAAAACGTTTTTAAAGTTTCAAGTCCGCAAACTCAGTGCTCCGACAGCTCAACGCATAGCAAAATGTGCATATGCGAGGGAGAACAAGCATTGAACGGATCTGTTCAAGGGCAACGAGATGGGGCCAAATAAATGCAAAATGCATCCAAACCATTTCAAACGCATGAGCTTGACTCAGACAACTTCCCAGCGTTATACTTGTCAGCGTTACCGCGGGGATCGGTGCATGACGGTTGGAGGTTTAGTTCGGTTTCAAGTTACAAACTAAAAGAGAGTTCAAGCTTTCGTTACTATATGTATATGTGAAAAAAATACCACAGTACTTAGCCAAAAGCGCCGATATGTCCCAATGCAACCGAACTTTATACCTTAAAGAAAACCAGAATTTGAATATTTTCATGTATAAATGTGCACATATTTTAATTTATATTTTGCTTATTCATAACTGTATACGATTGTTCTTTAGCTTTAAAGCAAAAAACAAGAATACGAATAAATTTATTTTGACCACGAGCTCAAAGCATAACCCGTTACAACTCTACATACCCATTATAATGCAAAATATGCTTAAATAACTGCAAATATGTATTTGCATTAGTATCTTTGTTTTTATGTATATGTGCACCAAGGCTTACAATTTTCCGTTCCCTTTTTGTTGAATTTCAACGTTGAAAACACATTCAAAAGCATAAATTGAACACATGAATGATTTAACGAATCGACATCCAAATGGCCACACAAAAACACATACATTCATATTTATATAGATTTCCATATGTATCTACATAAAATATCCAAGGTATTCCCGTTAGCAAGGATGTGTTTCAAAATGGCGAACTACTTTGCTCTTTCCATTCAATTTGCCATAACATTCGTTTCCGCATCCGCCTTCGCTACACTTCACATTTACAGTAGGCAAATCTTCCGCACGTTTACGGTTCTCCTCGTTAAGTTACACAAATAAATACAGACACACGTGCACACAGCATCTGATCTATAAAATTGTTTGAAAGCCTAATGAACGTTTATCAAGCTTTGTGGTCGCCAGAAAATCGAAATTGCAAACTCATAACATTTTGCATTTGGTCATACATATTATATACACACACAGCCACACATATGAACACTTTTCTGTGAATAGTTTGTGAAAATGAATAAGATTGTGAGTCAATTTATATATACACACGTATATACATATGTATATGTATGGAATGAAAATCGATACTTAAGTAAATAAAGCTCTTCATATATCCAAAGCAAAGCCAATGGTGCATCCGATATGCGAGGCCAGAGTTGAATTTTTACAAAAAACCATATTTATAGTCGGCTATAAACGAATTTATCGATCCAGATTCGCATTACCAATGATCGTCGATTTACGTGGACTCCCAAAAGGTGAAGTAAAAACACGAAAATCAGGTGGACGACATTAAACATGGTCCGTATCCACGACAGTCGGGTCTACGTAACCGGAACGGACTCGAATTATTATCCAGCCAAGAACTGTTAAGTCGGCAGCTTTCCCCAAATTACGTCAGGGATGTTTTCTGAAGCTACAACAACAACCTTAGACATAGTTTAGTTTACAATTTTCACTAACATAAGACTTTAGAATAAAACTTTGTATAGGAAAAACTTGAATATGTTTTTAACAAAAGCGATTGGGATTTTAAGGAAAATACATGGTTCTACAACAGCGCGCCAGTCGTTCTTCCATTTTCCTCTTTGGCACCAAGTTTGGGAATCCCAGTGTAGCCAGGTCCTTCTCCACCTGGTCTTTCCAACGGAGGTCTTCTTCCCCTGCGAGTACTGCGTCAACTACTCTGAGCTGAACTGTTTTCATCCATTTCGACGACATGACTCAGTCAGCTTAGCCGCTGTTTTTTAATGCGCTGAACTATGTCAAAGTCGTCGTATAGTTCGTACAGCTCATCGTTCCATTTACCGCGGTAGTTGCCGTTGCCAATGCGCAAAGGATCACCGAAGAACTTTTCTCTCGAAAACTCATAACGCCAACTCATCAGATGTTGTCATGATGATGGTCTTTCTTCGTCGAGAGAGGTCCTCATTTCTTAATTACCTAATCAGTCCGAAATAGCATCTGTTATTCTGCATTGGATTTCGACGCTATCGTTGCTGTTGGTGTTAATACTGGTTCCAAGATAGACGAAAATATCCACGACTTCGAAGTTATGACGTTCAACTGTGAGGTGGGAGTCAAGTCGCGAGTGCGACGATTGTTTGTTTGATGGCAGGAGATATTTTGTCTTGCCCTCGTTCCTTACCAGATCCATACAGTCTGGAGTGGCAAAACTAACGGAGCGGTTGTTGAGTTCAATGATATCAATATCATCGGCGTACACCAGCGGATGTATACTCGTATAGGAGCTCTGCAGCTCGAATTATTTTTTCCAGGAGTAGATTGAAGAAGTCCCACGATAAGGGGTCGCCCTACCTGAAAACTCGTTTGGTATCGAACGGCTCGGAGAGGTCCTTCCCTATCCTGATGGAGCTTTTGGTATTGCTGATTGTCAGTTTACACAACAGTATTAGCTTTGCAGGGATATCAAATTCAGACATAGCGACATAGAGGCAGCTCTTTTTCGTGCTCTCTTTCAGCTTTGAAATCGACAAAGAGATGGTGTGTTCATTCCTTTTTCACGGGTCTTTTCCAAGATTTGGCGCATGATGAATATCTGGTCAGTTGTTGATTTGCCAGGTCTAAAGCCACACTGATAAATTCTAATCAATTTGTTGACGGTGTGTTTTAATCTTTCACACAGTACGCTCGATAATAATAAGCAAATACCTTTGTATAGTCAAAAAGTGACTGATAAGATATATGATTTGTAAAAGGCCAATTTAGTCAGACAACAATGTTGAAGTTTTCATTCCATCATTCCGATATGTTGAAAAAAAAATGGTTTTTGGAAAAGTATATCAAAAAGTTTTCCTAGACTCAAATTATGGCTCATAAAATTATATATCTATAAGCAATAGTGTAAAGGGCTACACTCGGGTAACCGAATCTTTTTTACCGTTTCATTGAAATTTCCGGAATAATATACTTTTTTTTTTTGATTTTTTGATTTTTAGCCTTGAGTATTATTTTTCCAAATGTCGGAACTAAGAGAACTTTTGGTTAAGTTTTTACATATTCACCACCTTTCAGCTTGTTGTAAAGTTAAGTCACTGTAAGTGTCTAATTTGACCGAACTCATATGAAATATTAAATTCAATTCCTTTTTCAAACTTATTCAAGGTTTGCATTATAACGGATGATATACCCTGTATATGATAGCGCTATGATTGCAAAGGTGAAAAGTTGATTGAGACCAATCGCAATAGAAAGTCTATAGAATGGAAAGCAATGTGTAAAAGCAAAGCCAAATAAACTTGTAATTTATAGCTTGCTAGCTTATTTTTATATACATATGTGTATGTATTTATGGACACGTCTTAACAAATGTACGCAGGATGGCCTTTCGATGAACCTTAGCCAAGAGATGACGATAAAATAATTGCTTGCAGTAGCAAACTATTTTATTTAGAAAAAGCATTTTAACGCCAACTTACGAATGTAGATAGCATATATGAGTAAGTTGGTTGCCAAAACGAGAAATATACAAATTTAGGACGTTCCATGCAAAGAACTACAGCCACAACTCCGACACACAATTGCAGTTAAAGAAAAATTTAATTCACGGAATACACGCATAAGTTAGAGCCTCCAGGAATGACACAATCCATGCTTTACATATTGTTTGAACGTTCTCAATTCTGGTATTGTAACTTAATAGTTGCTAAATCCTGCCCTCAGGGCTTGTATTTCTCTGTACACCAACTTTTTGTGATTAGTTCGTTTCAATAAAAAAATTTGCGGAAAAAAGTATTGTTCTTGGCGAAATGGGCTTTTTTTTTAAACATGCATATATGTACAGTAATATGCTAACCGCTCTGAACAATTTCTTCGGATATTGCATCACTGCCCATTGACAATAGCTCATGCCAAATTTCGTGAAAATATCCGGACGAATGAAAAACTTTTCTATACAAGGACCAGATACCGATTGTTCCGTTTGTATTGCAGCTAGTATATACTGTTCTGGTCCGACATGATAAATGAGTAACTTCTTGGTGAGAAAAGGACATTTGCAAAATTTCGTGATCGATATCTCAAAAACTCAGTGATGTATGTATATATGTGACCTGGTCTACGGAAAGGGGGCTTAGGTGTCAAAAAAAAGGAGAACAATTACTGAGATAACGAGAAACTGACGATTATTTTTAACAGCTTTTCCCAGAAAACTAGTTTTCACACGTTAGCTCCCTTTTCGTAGAACAGGTCACATATATTGACAGACAGACAGACTGAATGAATTTTATAGGGTCTCCGGTCGTTCCTTCTGAGTGTTAGAAACTTGGTGGCAAACTTAACATACCTTGTTCAGGATATAAAAATTACACACAATTGCAGTTTGAACATAAGAATGTAAGTTTAGTTTGTAAAGTTTAGTAAAAGATTTTTTTTTTTTTTGTACAAGATAAAAATAAGAAACACAAAAACTTGAGTATTTGAATTCATTATATAAATTTTGAAGGTGTACATACAAAAGTTATAAATATTTTAATTACCCACAACTCTGCCATATACTTTCTTTCTATAGGGTTCAGAAGAAGGAAAGGCAGAAGAAGAATTCGCTGCGCATTCCCGACCTCAAATGGCCCGTATTTTATTATACTCTCGCAACAATGTTGCTAAGGACAGTACACTCAGTCCTTTTTTACCCGATTTTGGTTCTGCCACTAATCGCGTAAAAAAATCGCGTAAAATGGTTAGTTTTCCAATATTAACTGACGAATTGGTTCCGAATATAAAAAATATCGCGTATAACAAAATATACGCGCAAAACAATATTCAAAAACAATACAATAAGTTTCAAATTTCAGACTTATGATTTATTCATTCATAACAAAATAAAAAATACAAAACAAAAACCATATATAAAAGAGAAGAAAATAGAAAATAGGTAGATTTATTGAAAAAAGTGTTGAATGCTGTTTAATCACTGTCATTATCCGTAGTGGAAATTATTCTTAGCCGCTTATTTTGATGGCCGGCACTGATATCACTAGAATTTCTATCAGAATCAATAGTAAGAACTATGGATTGATGTTCTGATTGACTTAGCATCTCCGAGTTTGAATGCTTCTTTTTGGACCCAATAAATTCCGATGTAGTTCTTTATATCTTAACATGCAGAGACTCAATTCTTTTTGAAAAATTCGTGCACGTTCGGCATCAGTATCATTTGCTACAAAATAATTTTCCAATTCTGCTGCAAGTTTAAGACCAAGCCCGTCCGTGCAAGTGTAACTTGAGTAAAAATTGAGATATCACGATGAAACTTGGTACACGTATTTCTTGGCTCCATAAGAAGGTTAAGTTCGAAGATGGGCAAAATCGGCCCACTGCCACGCCCACAAAATGGCGGAAACCGAAAACCTTTAAAGTGTCATAACTAAGCCATAAATAAAGTTACTAAAGTGAAATTTGGCACAAAGGATCGCATTAGGGAGGGGCATATTTGGAAGTAATTTTTTTGGAAAAGTGGGCGTGGCCCCGCCCCCTACTAAGTTTTTTGTACATATCTCGAAAACTACTATAGCTATGTCAACCAAACTCTATAGAGTCGTTTCCTTCAGGCATTTCCATATACAGTTCAAAAATGGAAGAAATCGAATAATAACCACGCCCACCTCCCATACAAAGGTTATGTTGAAAATCACTAAAAGTGCGTTAACCGACTAACAAAAAACGTCAGAAACACTAAATTTTACGGAAGAAATGGCAGAAGGAAGCTGCAGCCAGGCTTTTTTTAAAAATTGAAAATGGGCGTGGCCTCGCCCACTTATGGACCAAAAACCATATCTCAGGAACTACTAGACCGATTTCAATGAAATTCGGTATATAATATGGGTGAAATCGGTTCACAACCACGCCTTCTTCCAATATAACGCTATTTTGAATTCCATCTGATGCCTTTTCTGTATAATATATACATTAGGAACCAATGATGATAGCGGAACAAAACTTTACACAAATACGGTTTTTGAAAAATATGTAAATGACGGATAATGAAATCTCGATTACCACTTTATCGTGCGGTTGTATAAAATGTTCGGTGACACCCGAACTTAGCCCTTTCTTACTTTTTTTTCTATATTTTATGTTATGTTATCTTTCGTTCCCAATGGGTTTCATTCTACTATGATTTTTATCACTTTCAAAACTGTTCCTCCCTGGCCTATTTTAAATACACCAGAAAAGAAAAAGGTGGCCAAAAATGTTTTACTAGATCAATAGTTGCTATGGAAAATAGTGTTGAATGGGTGTTTACTAGGCGGACAAAAGCATATACTAATGTAAATTTAGTATAAGCAGCGGCATTTCAATTATTATAAAGAATTAATAAACAATTACGATATCACGAAAAAAACAATATGTCCGAAGCATGACATCAGTTTTGGTCCGCGCCTCCTAATATGCACTTGTGAAGGGTATTAAAGCTTCGGTGTAGCAGAAGATTTTTCTTGTTTTTCATAAAGCCAGATATACCATACTAAGATCGTACAAAATATTTTCGATGACTGACTTATTTCCCCTTTAAAGAACGTAGAAGCTCCAAATTTTGACACAATCTATTTTATCAATTTATTGTATTTGAACCAAAGTTGCCCAATAGATGAAAAAGTTGAAATATTTTTCAGTCCATAACATACATACACATATTTTGCTCAAGGACCCCGGTTTTCCTTCACTTCGTTGACTTGGCAACACTTTACACGTCTTATGTTTCACAGTTAAAATCTTCTAAGACTGCAAATTGAATACATAGACTAACCGCCCCTATTGTACAAGGTGCTTTCCAAAGTAAACAGGTCTTAAAAAAAACAGAACAAATGATTTATTCGACAAAATCAATTTATTTTATTCAAAATGATCTCCTTCTGCTTCAATACAGCTTTTTGCACGGTCCAAAAGCATGTGGAACGAGTGTTTTAGCTCGTTGGCCGGTATGGCCGCCAATATGCCGGTGCAATCCTTTTGAATGGCCTCTACGCCTGCATAACGCTTTCCTTTCATGGGCAAATGCATTTTTCCGAAAAGGAAGAAGGCGCACAGTGCCATATCAGGTGAACACGGTAAGTGGTTAATTGTTAAAATGTGATTTTTGATCAAATAATTGGTCACAAGCGTCGATCGATGAGACGGCTCATTATCGTCAAACGGCAACTTTCAACTTCGCGATATTCGGGCCGAACACGTCAAATACGGCGTACCAAACGCTTCAAAACTCCAAGGTAAAATACCGCATTAACGTTTTGGCCAGGTGGAACAAATTCTTTATGGACAATATCCTTGGAATCATAAAAACAAATCAGCATTGTCTTCACTTTTGACTTCTCCATGCGCGATTTTTTGTGTTTCGTCTCGTCCGGTGCCTTCGATTCAGCACTCTGGCGTTTCGCTTCAGGATTTTGTTCTTTTTGACCTCTTTAATGATCTCCTTTGAATGTAGGATTCTGAGCAATTTTTGGTCGTCAGTCAAATTGTGCGGAACAAACCGTGTACACACCTTTTGTAAGCCCAAATGTTCGGTCAAAATGAGATAAATAGATGTTTTGGAGATGTTCAATTCCATTTCCATGAATTTAAATGATGATTTCGGCTGATTTTTGATGAATTCACGCACAGTTTCGATGGAATTTCTGGTGATCACGGACGGCCGACATGTTGATCTTCGTTTATGTCCTCACGACCACTTTGAAATCATTGAAACCACTCGTGCACTCTGCTACGGGAAAGGCAATCATCGCCATAAACTTGTTTCATCAATTGAAACGTTTCGGTAAAAGTTTTACCAATTTTAAAACAAAATTTAATGTTGGCTCTTTGTTCGAAGCTCATTTTCGCACTGATAACACAAACATACTGACACTTAAAACGCAATAATTTCACTTCCAATCTATGAAATATCATGAAATTCTCACTGGACAATCGATAAAGATAGACGCACCAGTCGACATATAGATGGCGCTAGATTCAAAAAGTCCTGTTTACTTTGGAACAGACTTTGTATATGAAAACTTATTGAATGTAGAACCACATAAATTCGAGAATGTCTTAAAGCATGCCTTAACTTTCCTGTTGATAATTGGTTCTAACTGATTTCGATAAACTTCCGGAAATTACTCGAACTACTAATTCCAATGAGTGCAGTACAATAATAATGAGTCAACAATAAAAAAAATAACGGCATTCATTCACAGCGCTGCGAGCGATGTTGCCACTCAACGCTGCATTTAATCGACGAACATTTGTTGCTTATCTACAATAAAAACAAGAGCGTACAAAATTTTCGTGAACTATTTTTTTTATCAACAAGAGCTATTAGATCTCTAAAGCATAATAATATAATTTTTTTAGAATTAAGTCGTTTAGTAAGTGATGGATACTGGATATGGAGGCAGAACCGATGTCATTGTAGACGTCTCAAAACTTTTCTGCGATATTGCTTATACCTTAAAATATTTATCGGCCAACAATAACAAAATTTAGTCCGCAAGATTTATTGCCTATATAAACGTTTGCCTCTTTTTCGACCCTTAACTCTGCAATGCTTTGTAATTTTTTTATAAACATTGCTGCTCTATTATAAGCTGAATACGCGGTGGGAGTGGGAGTATTTTAATTAGATTTCACCTTCGATAGCTGAAATAGCAAGGCTTCAATGAAAATAATTGCGTACGTCCCCCGGAGGCTTCTACTATGTACGTGAGCTTTATCTTACATTTTAGCTTGCAACACTATATGTACGAGTATATATATTTGTATTTATAAGTACCATAATTGCAGGGGTGTGAGTAAAAAGTTTGGTGCGAACCTTCCTATTTAGCCGCTTTTGTACATGAAAGCAACAACTAATTGAATACACCGTTTCGTGAAATCATTCCATCCAATTTAGGCATATCTCAAGCGAGCGAAATGGAGTACTTTCAATTGCGGCATTGATGTCGGCGGAGAAAGCAAATTAATTCCACCATCGAGGCTATGGAATTTCAATGAATTCTGTGCTTACAAGTCTACGTACAAATTTAGATGCTTCTCATCAACGGTGTTAAGATTATGAATTCACTTACAAATATACTTACATACATAATTACCGTTCTTTTGTAACAGGTTAATTAAGCAGTGTCATCTACAGCCAACAGGAATGATTGAGTACCGTAATCTGCAACGCTCTGCCACAAACGTCAAGTAAAATGAGACAAATTCCACTTGGAATGATAAATGACGAGTTATGAGCAAGAAAATACCGTAATTATTAGCATAGCAGCGATTTTTAATGAATATAAGTCATTTCAGGTTAATTAAGAATTGTGAATATGCAAAGCACAAACCTCACTAAATCATTTCGAAAAATTCCTTAGCAGCCAACCCGCTTTATTTTACCACATTAATTGTTCTCAACAATTGCATAAAAATATTAATACAAATTAGTTCAAACAACGTTAAGAGTATTTATTAAAAGTTATATTGTAAATGCGCGATAAAGATAACCGGATATTATTATAAAACAATCAAGAAAATATAAACGGGGTTGTTATGTGCTTTATAAGTTTTCAAGCTATACAGATAGTGAGAATTAATAACTTCCAGCCGAGAAACAGGAAAAGCAATTAAAACGACATCGAAAATCATTCAAAAAAAGAGACGCTTTCAAGCCTACATACCAATTTTCGAACTAAACATTCATCTCAATCCTTTTCATTGGGTGTTTCTCTCCTTTCAAAAACTGTACATCTAATAATTGTGTGTCGCGTGCAAGTGTTTTTGGTTCATACAAATTATCCAAAGAGAGTCGAGAACTCGTTAATGATGAACAACGTCCAGGTCGGCCATCAACATCCACTGATGATCATCACGTCAACAAAATAAAGGAATTAGTGTTTGAAAATCGACGATTAACAACAACAATCAAAGATCTTACTGATATCGTTGGAATTTCATAAGGATCAGTGAAACCTAGTTTAAAAGTCATTTCTGAATCTGAAAGCGCAATGGGATTCAAAATCACTCTTCGAAAAAGAGTGTCGGGTTAACGTCTATGAAACAATGCTTTTCAACTACCAGCATGTCATGAAAACTATTATTACTGTCGATCGATTGGCCGAATATCGTGGAAACGGTGAGCAGAAGCCGAAAATGTCACGTCAAAGCAGGTCAGAAATAAAGGTTAAGTTGACAGCTTTCCTCGATTATCGAGATATGGTGCACTCCAAACTCCTTCCGACTGGCCAAACTGTCAACAAGGAATACTATTTGAGTGTTATGACTCGTTTGTGTGCAGCTATTCGTTAACTGAGGCTGGAATTATGGGACGACAACACTTGGTTTTTGCATCGTCGCATACTTCATTGGTTCTTCCTGAGATTTTTGCCAACTTTTTAACCTCACAAACACCATATTCGCCTGATTTAGCTTCATGTTACTTGTGACTAACCTACTACTTAAAGGACCGCTCTGGGAGACCCGTTTTGAGTCAATTGAAGACTATAAACGTGAAACGCTACGCGAATTGAAGGCTATTCCGGAAATTGACTTTAATATCTGTTTCGAGCATTGAAAAAATCGTTGGCTCAAGTGTATTGGGCCAAAAGGGATTACTTTCAGAGAGATGACATAGGTTTTGAAGAATAAATTAAGAATTTTAGAATTATGAACAAAGTCTTAATATTTTTTTCTCATAGTAATACATTTTTTTCATTGTGTTGAAAATGTCAAATTTTGTACAGAAGTGATGATTGACGGAAAGCTTTAATTTTTTGTTTACATTTGAAGAAAAGTGCTGCAGAGTCTTAACGAACGCTTGGGGAGGCATAGGGTGATCATACTCTATCAGAAGAAACGCGAAATATGGTTTCAATGGCTCACGGATAATGATTTTGATGTAAGAAATGAAGAACGCGGAGACAACCAAAAAGTTTAAAGACGCCGAAATCCAAGCAATTGTGGAAGAAGGCGTAACTTTCAGTTGCATCGAATTTTCGCTGACGATGAAAAGCGGATTTATTTTAAAAATCCAATATGGAGAAAATAATGGGTTAATCTGAGCCAACCATCAACATCCACTGCATAAGCTGATTATTTCGGTAAGAAGGCCATTGCCTCTGTGTTTGGTGCATCAGAAGGGTGTCATATATCATGAGCTTCTAAAACCTAATGAAATTTGAAATATGCATTGATCGAAAAACGATGAGAACAGGCCTGCAGACACGGCAAAGTAACTTAGGTTACACGGTAATATACCTGCACACAAAGCAAAATTGGTTCAGGGTATAATCAAAGTACTTGGATGGGCCCACAAATTGCCAGAAAGGTTGACCACCCAATGTGTAAAAAGCAATGGTCAATACTTGCAATAAATTTATTTACTTTCCACTACAAAATTAGTACATCATTTTCACAAAAAAAGTTGATTTCATACCGGTACACCTGGTAAAATTTCGATTTGTAACATGATTTGCGAAATAATTTATTCAGTGCGACCAATATACCTACATATGTATATCATTTTCGGGCAGTATTTTTAAGCAATTCACATCTTTTTGCACAACTAGTATAATGTGTTCGATTCACCACCCTCCAACATTTAGCAAGCGGCAGACAGTTATTATATTAATATTTGAAGTGTTCCTCCAGCTTTACAATATTTAATCACTACCGGATATAAACAGTTGCATTACATATGTATATCCCATTTATGTTAAGGCGTTTATAAAACCATTGAAATCCTAGCAACATTATTCTTTAGAATGGTTACATTCTTCGCAATATTTCTAACGGTTAACCCTTGTACCAAAGCACCATGGAATGAAATAAACATGCTTGTAAAGCACGTGTGTAGTTCTCCCTAACAGAAGAGTATTTCACGCTATTAAACTATAATTCAAACTTCCAGCTTTTAATAAATACTTATAATAATAAAATTAAGTTTATTTACGAGTCCTGCATATGCTTGCCTGCAAGAATGTACATAGATGTGAGCATAAACTTCGAATAAATATTTATTTAATAAGGTTCAGTAAGCTTAGCGTTACAAAAGCTTACATTTTTTGCTTGCCGCCATAAAAGCTTTCACTGAAACTGATTGCATCATAAAATTTACAATAAAAGTCGTAAAAAGCTATAGAAAGCCATTAATGGCTTGTATTGAAAAGGGTCGTTGCCACTGTGAGGGAGAGATTGACATGTTAATCAGGGTCTTTGTTGCTACTGTTGACAACGGTTAATGGATCTAAAGTAGAGTAAAAATAATCAACAAAACTAAGTAAATTTTGGAGTCTTTGGGTAGTTAAAGCCACTTTCCACAATTTCGTCACATTACTTCAACTCAAATTCCACCATGTCTATACGATTTTCATTTAGGGATATATACACAATAAGACAATTTTTGTTATGCAGACACTTTACTTTAAAACAAAAATATAAACTGTTTTCATAATTCGGTCTGTACAACAATCCAAAGAAATCCGTAGCATATATGTAGCTGTCATACCACTCAAACTCAAGTCTTTGTTTGGAAAACTTTTATTTGACAAAGTACATTACAATTTTCGAAAATACTGTTCGGATCAGACAACTTACCGATCCAAATGAGAATAAAGATCTTTTATGTTATAAAAAAAGTACCTTGAAGCGTGCAGTCGAAATTTTCTATTTTTTTTATTTTTTGTTTTTTTTTTTCACATCGGAGCAAACAAAGGTAAGCACTTTGAGATCTTTAAAAAAAGGAATTTCAATTGAAATGTCTAGCGAGCGTGACAGTGGTCCGATTCCATCCAATTATTAACAGGCGCTAAGGTGACTACTATGAGCAAAAAATAGTAAGACATTTTTCATATTTTTAAAATTCTTAATTTATCCTTTAAAATCTATGTCGTTCCCTTGAAAGTAATCCCCCTTGGCCCCAATATACTTCTGCTAACGTTTTTTCAATCCTCGAAACCTTTCTTAAAGTCAATTTCCGGAATAGCCTTTAACGCAAGTAGGGATTCTTGCTTAATGCCTTCAATTGACTCAAAACCGTTTCCCCGAAACGGTTGTTTGAGTTTGCTGAATAAGAAGAGAGACGAATACGGTACCTGCGTTACGATATGGGTTGAACATTTATCGAAAACTCACGAAGAATCAATACAGTATGCGTCGGTGCATTATCATTATGCAAATACCAAGAGCAGTCGGCCCATACTTCCGGCCTTCGAATCGCTTCGTGAAAACGACGCATAATACTCAAATAGTAATCGTTGTTGACGCCGTACCCGCCGGGGGAAGCAGAGGAAGAGGAAGACCTCCACTCCGTTGGAAGGACCAAGTGGAGAAGGACATGGCTACACTTGGAATATCTAATTGGCGCCACGTAGCTAAAAGTAGAAACGACTGGCGCGCTGTTGTTAACTCGGCTATAATCACGTAAGCGGTGTCTACGCCAATTAAGAAGAAGAAGAATCGTTGTTGACAGTATGGCCGGTCGCAAAGAATTCTGAGTGCACCGCACCTCGATAATCGAAAAAAACTATCAATATAATCTGATTATCTTTTGGATTGGGTTCCCCTTTGCGACGATATTCGCCGGTCGTAAGCATCGATCCAATCCTCCCCACCAGTAATAATACGTTTCATGACATCCTTGTAGTCGGAAAGCATTGTTTCACAGACGTTACCACGATGTTGTTTTCCAAAAAGTTGAGTGATTTTGGAACAAGTCGTTCTTTCACTTTCTCAGGTCCAAATGATATTTCAAAATGGTTTTCACTGATTCTTCTGTTATTTCAAGGAGTTAAGTAAGATCTCTGACTGTTAATCATCGATTCTCAAGCACCAATTTATTTATTTTACGTGTTGATAATAAGTTGATGTTGCCATCCTGGAAGTGGTTCGTCGTCAACACGTTCTAGATCCTCTTTGAATAATTTCTTCCAATCAATAGCGCTTGCTCGCGACAAACTATTATCATCGAATGTCTTTTTCAACAT
The DNA here is from genome assembly GCF_016617805.1 of Bactrocera tryoni. Classification (NCBI taxonomy): domain Eukaryota; kingdom Metazoa; phylum Arthropoda; class Insecta; order Diptera; family Tephritidae; genus Bactrocera; species Bactrocera tryoni. Next base: position 30,290,542 of record NC_052500.1, on the reverse strand, counting down.
TTTGAATACTTGGGCACTAGAAATTTGAGTTTGCACACAAAAGTTGATGGAACTTCTTAATAACATCACTTATCGTAAAAATCGCCGAATACACTTTATGTCCTTCACAAAGACAAGCCCTACTAAATACTAATGATTGTTGTGATGTTAATAAACTTTCATCATCTGGACGAATTCAATTAAAAAAATCTTACTATTTTTTGCCCACAGTTTCGGGCTTGTCGTTTAGTCCGAAATGTACTCTTTTGGAAAAAACAATAATATATCTGCTATAAACACAATAACTGAATTTATATATATAATTTGGAAGCAGCTTTAGTTCGATGTACCATCGATTGACCATCTGTACCTAAGCGGATATAAATTCACTTAAGAATTTCGCTCGTTTTCACGCACGTTCAAATCCATTTTTATTAAATTTATTATCCTTTTACCCTTCGCACTCGCGTTGCCGTAATGCATCATTTATCTGACACAGTTTATCTCTTACAGTTACATTTAACTCTCCCCATAACCCTTTTGTGGAGTTTGGTTGGCACGTCTTGAAACCCATATTTAATAAATTGAAATTGATGACTTTTGCAGTTTCTTAAAATGTCTTGCTTAGTACTCCCGGGTGATAAAATGCTCCTACGCACATTGCAGTAAATATTAACGTGTTGTATTTATTTTGTAAAAATAATCATTCCAAATAAAGTTCATGCGACTGAAGGCAATCTTAATAGGTGTGTATACGAGTACATAGTTATGAGGTTATGTAAAATTATATACAAATATGTATAAGAGAATATTATAATATAAACTGCGTAGATATAAAAAATGAAGCGCTTGAATCAGAAGCTCAACTGACAGAGTAGCGCCGTGCCTCGCTCGATCCAATGTGATGGATTGGTGTTGGGATTGCACTCCAGCAGCATGGCCACGACAAAATTAGTACTGTGCCCAGTGGTAGAGAGTACACCGCGACGTTCAGCAGTTTTATACAGCGGGCAAAGGTAGACGTGACGCTCTTTGAGATCGCTACGCTTAACTGGTTTCATCCAAATCAATGGCATGCGGTCGAATAATTCGCGTGGCCGTGATTCTGCTAGCCAATTACCGCTACGATCCCAGCAAGCACCTTCTAGGAAGACACCGTATACAAACACACCATCGGCCGGCGGTGTTATGCCTTTTGTTTCATCTTCCTCTAAGCGCAGCACCTCATAGTCGAATACCAACAAATCGATTGGTATAATATACTTACGAGCGAAATTCTGCTGAGCACCGGTGAGAAAAGCCTGGGTGAAGAAGAAGCCAGAGAGCCAAAATGTTGACGGTGGACCATCATCGAACCACTTCTAAAAAGTGAAATAATTTTGTAATTTTTGCTGTGTTGTATAATTACTGTATTGCATAATATTATAATTTTATTTTTCGAATTTTGAAATTTAGAGGTTAAGCTTTAAATATAGCTGGTATTCCTACTAAAAACTTGAATTTGGGTTTAACGATTTTTAATTCCAACTTCAACGATCTTAGATTTTGTAGTATATTTCATTTAAATGTCCATACTCGTATAACTCCAATCTTAGCAAAGTCGACCTTTTTTCTACAGTTTGCCAAATCCTCAAACGTGTTTAATGTACACCGGAGATCTCATTTAAAAGAGTCTGGCATCAGCGAAAACTTTAAATTCTAAAAAGCAACCGTCATATTCTCGGAGGAAAACCGGTTGAAGAAAGGAGTCTCCGTTTATTCGTACTGCTGATGCGTCTCCACAGTTCGGAAAAACCCAAAACATTTTACTATTTTTTCTAATAACAAAAATAGTCTCCAAAATGAACACAAATGGAAAGGGTTGGGTTAGGTTAGATTAGATGGCTGATCGAAGATCGTACGTTCCTTAGTGAAGCCATAGAAGAGAAGAACTCCTGTGTTCGGACTTGTAAATTAGCAAAACGCTTCGTACCAACTACAAATTTGCAAAAGCGTTTAATTTCTGTGTCCTGTGAGCTCGATGGGATGTCTGAATGTATGCCCTCCCAAGTGTTTAAGTTTTGGCCTCCCAAACGCGGGACTGTCAAGAAGGAAGTGTTGAGTTGTTGCCCCACATCTTCTTCCTTACAATTTCTGATTTCCAACCTTACAGCATGGACGCCCTTAGGGCAATGGCCTGTTAAAAGCCCTACAACTAAGGAGAGGCTAGCCTTACTAAGGCAAAGAGATCACTGGATCTTCTGAGATCAATCTTGGGCCAAAAGGCTTTTGCGACAGCGCATGTACCAATAGTGGTCCAGCGCTAATCAAGCTTCAGCGAACCCCAACTACCTAGTAGTAGAACACAAGAGGATGCTGGAGTACCGACCCGCTCTCATTCTACTGATAGCAATTCTAGGGTGCCTTTTCTTGATGTCTCATCAACTTTATAATCAAGCCCCTATGGCCCGCCACCCTTACCAGCCTTATCACAAATTCACTCGATGCTATTGATAGCGAGGTTAAGCACTCCTCGACCACTCCTGAACGCACTGTAAATGAGTTAGAGGCTAGTATCGCCGCTCTGCTATCTGAGTGAAAGGTCACTTCTCTAAAGGAGACTGCCCTCGGGAGCACCTACTGCTAACTTAACAGCTGCAACCTCGGGTTGGAAAATGCTACAATAATTAGTAAGTCTGAAGCTGGAGTTGATATAGAGAGCTCCAGACACTAAACCCCCCCACCACACTTCCCCACAAGCCTTGACCCATCGGTAAGGAAGCTCACTGCCCCCCTCCTCCAACGGCTTCTTCCCACCCATAGCTCCCTCTTCGGTATATGGGCAGAGAAGAAGCCGCCAGACCTCGGTTCAGCGACGCGATGATCTAAGTGATCCAGTATGAAGTCGAAGTGTGTTCAGATACGTGTTCTTTTAAGAACCCAGATTTTTTGACTCTGATAGCCACTTCCGCAGCCATACACTTTCCGGCCACTATGTTTAAAATGGTATTGAAGGTATGTTCAAAATGGAAAGGCATACAACGAACAGAATCTACAGTACCACAATTTTTAGGGAACCACTGAAGGGTTAAACAATAATTTCTTGAATGAAAGCTTTTGTTTTCTGCGAACCGTCATAGGAATATCAATGGCAAGCTAAATGGTTAACTTATTTTAATCTTTTTAAAAAACAGAGTAGGAAAATATTTAATCAATGACCTATTTTACTAAACCCCTAAATACACATACATATATACAGTACTCCACGCCTAAATCCACTCCCAAATATGAATTAACGAATATTACGTTTAATTGACTTAGTGTGTCAATTAAACTCGCTGACACTAAAGATGATCCTATACTAGAAGATTATTAGGAGGGAAGAGGTGGGTAGAAGAAAATTTTTAGAGCAAATTCCCAAGGCCTCAAACTAAGTGGATGCTACTACAGTCAAGGTCGAATCTTTTGGTCTCTTCAGAAAAATGTTAACCTTCTGTCCGCGCGATACTTAATCGACTACTTTATCTTCGCAACATTAACTTAACCGGGGAATTAAAGTAGGGTCTAAATAGGCAATACGGAATTTGACCTACTTAAGTTAAGAAAAGCAGCTTAGTGCTTTTAAACGGAAAATACTGTATTTTGTATGAATACACATCAAACGTTTACAATGACATTGCTTGGCAACGCAAACTAGTTAGCTGTGTTAGCCCAGGAATTCTTACCTGCAAAAAGCTCAAACGTTGCAGAAAATCATTAATGTAGCTTCCTAGTGGTTTTAAACTTGGATATGACTTGCCAGCCCACATCGCTGGTATTTTGCTTATCAGTACGCTACGGTAAACAGCCTCCATGGCAGCAGACATCACAACGAGACCTGTGACAAAATAAAAATTATAAGAAATACTTTATAGAACGAAAGAAATAAAGAAGGTTCAAGCAAATAATAAACAATTTGGCGTATATTTGTGATAGCAAATAAGTGTGTGAATTTTGTAGGTACTTTGAACGCAAAAGCGGCGACTCAAGTAAATAAATAAAAATCGGTTATCACATGAATGCGAGTGAGAGATACAAATTATCGATTTTTGTGCATGAAATTCACTAATTTTCGAACTTCTAATTTGACATAAAAAATATTTTATAAATTTTTAAGCAATCAAAAATAAAACTACAAATAAAATCAGCCAAACTATGGCGCAACCCAGCCATCAAAAGCTTGCGAAACGCGTGTTTAAAAGCGTCTACAACGCGGAATGCGCGACAGCTGATGAAAAAAGCGATCTGAAGACGTTTAAGAACGCGCGGAATAAGGCTACAACCGCTAAAATGTATGCAAGACACGAGTTCTCGAACGAACCTGGTCTGGAGAACTACGCATACCGTAAGGAGTTAACAGTTACACCGAGCGACCACGACCGTAACTCGCTAACATCTGGTTCAACCGATTCAATAAGTCATTCCTACAATCGGATTTCAACGCGCTTGCGAGGAGGTATTTTGTTGTTATCATTTTGTTTAGAATATATTTTTGTTAAAGCTGTTTTCCTTAGGCGTCAACAACCCGGCCGAACGACGTGTGATGAATATTGTTACTGCACCCAGCGAATGTAAATCCAAAGCACTGGGTTTAGACCACTTTACACCAGACACGAATGTCAATGTTCTCGAAATGAAGTTGAATCTTTCTGCCGAAGCAGAGAATAGTCCTGCACAAAAGTATGCTTATTGTAAATATTTTGAAGAGATTAAGGAGAGAAAGGTCAAAACTCGAGGAACGCAATCATTATATCGGTAAGCACATGTATTTGAGTTCGTAAATTTCCATTATAAATAGTATTTGTCTCACTTTCTCTCCAGTGAATCGTCCGCTCAAACTTTGCCTTACCTCCCTGAAGTTTCGAATAACGAGCGTGATTTAGAGCAAATAGAGCTTTTCAAATTACCCACCATTTTGCCTGGTGATGGTCCACCCGGTTTATATCAAGTCGAAGTACTTGAACGAGCGCGTAAGCGTTGGGCTTTCGCTCGAGCACTGAAAGAAAATCTGAGACGTCAAATCGAGGAAGTGAAGCAACAAGCCAAACTGTCGGGCGATAGTGTTGTATTACAGGCTTTCGAATGGGAACATTGGATAGAGCGCGAAGAGTATATACAAGAATGCCAGATGTTGCGACTCGAAATACTCATTGGCATGTTCAATAAACGGGAAGAGAAAATGCATGCCACCTCAAAAGTACGCATTGAGCGCAGCTACGAAGAAATACTCGCACGCCGTGATGCTTCGTTGCACAAGAATCAGGTGGAGTATGAAAGAGGGATTCGCCAACTGGAGATCAAACGACGCCGTGTGCCAAAGTGTTGGCGTAAAGAGAATATTGTTAGCCAGCTCGGTAGTCCGAGCTCGGAGTTTTATGGACCACAGTTGCGCTACGGTGTTAATCCGGCACGCAGACACTTTGTTGGTGGTCGTAAAGAATTCGAAGCGCGTATGGATGATTTAGAAAAGCGTGCAGTTAAATTTACAAAGTTGGTATGTCCGTTTGCAAAACTTAAGGAATGGGCCAAGCCCAAACAACGTCTTTTGGAAATCGAACAGAATTTCTGCTCGGATGAGAATCTCCAGAAAATGTATGAAACCCTAACGGTAAGTAAAAGGTATTTTTATTTAAAGTGTAATGTTTTTTTGAAATTTACGCTCTTTTTTTAGAGTTTACGTAAAAAAGCTGTAAAGCAAAAGATCATACCAAAATGTCTCATCCAGAAGACCAAGCCAGTTTTAATAAATAAAGTTATATCCAGATCAGAGTACAGTATGGAAACCAAAGTCGAAGAAAACGTTGAAGTTCACGAGACCGCAGAAAAGAAAGCCAGCGAAGGTGAGCTTAAACGCATAGAAGACCGGAAATTCCGACAATCTGTAGAAGATAAAAAGCAACGAGCACAATATCTTTTGCAGGAACTTTATAATGAGGAAGTCGAAGGCATGGTGCAAGAGTATGAAGGTTGTACAATAGGGTGGATTATGCGTTTCTTGTCAGAAGAAATGGGTCGCTTGCAAGAGCAACGCCTACTGCATTTCATCACAATGTTAGCACAAAAGGAGCGTTGGCGGCGTGAAGCGGCCGAAGCTGGGCTGCGACAGAAAGAAAATAATATGCGTAAAATATACGAAGAAGTCTACAAGGAAACCATGGATGTTTGTCTTATTGGCCGCAAATATCTGGATACGATTTTAGATACAGACATACCGAATATTGCCCATCATAAGGCAGAAGATGAAGTCTTAGATATGGCACGAATCATCGACATAGACATACAACGCTGGTTAGATTCACTGCACGAAATACAAAATCCACTAAATTATAATTCCCTACGCTATAAACTCAAGAAGATAATGTTTCCTGATCTGAATGAAATCTTGAAGCAAATAGAGATTAAACAGATGTTACATGATATTATTGAAGAAGTGCTCTTCGATAAAGTTTTCACAGCTTTGGAACCTTACGATATATGTACATTCTTGGTGAGAGAACTGGTCGATCGTCTCATCGATCTCGATTTGTACTACTTTAGTTCAGAAGAAACTTCAAATTGTTCCTGTCTCGCTTGCGAATGTGGAGAGAATGAACGTGAAATAAGAGCTCTGTTACGAAAATTGATACGACGTGCTGTGCCTGGTCGACGATGGAAAACACCACTCGAACGCACAGTCAAAGAATTGCTGGTTGATTTGATCAAAGATGTGGTTGAAGTCACCAATACCAGAGGATCAATATTCGAAAGTGATAGCTTGACTCGGTTTTGTAAATTACAGTTATCTCCTTCACATATGGATTTGCGTCATCCCTCCACCCACGCCCTAAAAGCTCCTTCATCCACGACTTCTTCGTCAACTTCTATTAACTTTTTAACTGGTGTGCATGTACATGCAGAACATGAACGATTTTGGTCGGAAAGTGAATTTTCATCTTTTGCTAAAAATAAGGAGGACATATCAACTGTTTTTCAATATATGCCGGAAGCCGTAAGTAGCTTGAATATAGGATTCGTACATTATTGATATTAGCTCTGATACTTATTTGCACATATCTTTCTAGTTTTACTATGATCCATCCGAGACTGCCGACTCTGAACCAGATAAATTACCAGCAAAATTCTTAACTGAAATCTACAAAGAACTTTTACATTTTATTGGACCTGAGGATGAAAGCGATGATATGGAGCAAGCTGAAGATAGGCAGAGTACCAGCAGAAGCAGCCAAAGTCGTAAAAGCAGTGCTGGTGGCTTGCGAAGTATAATGGATGAAGTGTTTCGAAAAATATCAATACTTGAAAACGAAAGTGAAGCTATTGAGACTGTAGAACGTTCCATATCTTCAGAAGTATCCATGCGTGCACCAATTAAAACAGAGGAGGATGAAATTGCTGATATCTATCAAAAGTCTCTACCACTTGAGCTAATCACTGACCAATCAAGTGAACGATTTTCCTTCCAATCAGCTGGGGAGAGTACTGAAGAACCGTCAATGCATGAGCTCGAGTTCCCCACGAGTAAAGTTGTAAAAGACGCTTCTAAAACACCATCAATAGAAGAGTTGCCGGAATTATTAGCACAACCAGAGGAAGCAATGAAATCAGAAGAAGAAGCGCACTCAGAAAAGCATTCATGGCGAAGCAGTGATATAAGCAAGAAATCCTCTCTACGTAGTCAACGTGAAAGTGCTAATGTCCCGTCACGCGTACGGATCAGTGAGAAGTCGGAAATAGCTGAGTTTAAAAATTCGCCCTCGCAGATAAGTGTTGAAAAACCGGCAGGAACGCGTGAGTCTGCTCATGTTCGTATCAGTCAGGAAATCTTTCAAGCGGAAGACAAGTCAGAGGCTGACGAACAGCGCAGTTAATCAATTATTACATTCATATTTGTTATATATTTTTTACAGATATAAAACGATTTTTATGAATATTCTCTACAAATAAAAATATATTTTCAATTATTTCCTTAACACCTACTTGTTTCCCTTAGATAAAGTGGCTATCATTCAGTGATACCGTAAGATACTTTTTGCACCCTCGCATGGGTATTAAAAGTACAGAATGGGTGCTGCACCATCATCAATCTGATTCTTTCACATTACCATTTGTAAATCCAGCAGCAATTAAGATATCGGACCACAACCACGTCTTCCTCCCACATTACACAATTTTGAATTCCATAAATTCACTTCACAGTACAAATCAAGCACCAATGAAAATGTCGGGATGAAACTTTGCAGTTAACTTCTCAAACCCCCAGACAGCGAAAAAGTCGATCCTAGGGTCTACGGTTGACTTTTCTCGAAAATATCCGCCAATCTGTGAGTAATGTTATTGACATTCAGAGAGAATATTTTTCTGAAAACAATGTGAGACTTGTATCAAAAATGTGGTAAGATTGGGCCAATACTTCTCCAATCCCCAACATTCCGAAAAGATTGGAATTCGGGTTGAATTTACAACAAATCAGTCAATATGTCAGTTATTTAAAATAGTCTAGCTTCGGTGCCTGAGTCCTGAAAGTATTTCCTCGACTCTTATCATTTTGCGAGATTAGATCTTATCAAATTGCGAGATAAAAAGTTGGGCTGCATCCCAACTTGGTTCTTCCTTACTTGTTTCATATTTATGTAATATAAAGTTTTGGAAGGTATTTCCTCCTTACTTACCCTTTATTCCTTTTCGCAGTGTTATCAAACTAGTTCGAATGGTGCCGAGTAAGACATTGAAACGTGTCATCTCCTGCACAAGCACCGTATTCATACTCTGATGATAGCTTGTCGGATAGCGGGATATGGCTGCGTCGCGATCAAAGTCTTTCGGTAATTTATTCAGAATGTCGGTGGCAACGTTCGTTACCACTTCTTCTGGCGTTAAAGCTTTCTTGCCTTCACCTTCATCGCCAGCTGACGAGGCGCTTGTGTCCTTAATAAAAAAAGGGGGGATATAAGGATCGGTTGGGACAGTGGGTAGGAAAAGGTTCTCAGGGTAACGTTTAGATAAGGTTTCAACAAAGAAACTATGTGACTTTTCTAAAATCTATATTAAAGATAGCAACAATATTAATTTTGAATTTCAAAACTAAGGTAACAGCCGAAATAGTATACTTACACGACGCTGATAGAAATCCTGTTATATAACAGTTATAAGCTTAGTATAAACTCATGAAAATATAGTAAACAGAAATTAATGCACTTACCAAACGATCCTGGGAAGGCATTTAGTTTTAATAAAAATGAAGTTTTTCAAAATTTCGAAACAACAAAAAATACTTAAACTTACTAATATACCAAACAAATAACTTATAGGATATTCACTGATCTAATCTCTTATAGACTCACCTGGGTCAGCAGCGTATGACTCAGCAGCATATCCGTCTCATGTTGGTCCTTCATTATGTCGGCATTTGCATGGAACCCGAATATACCCGGTGCGGTTTGTATAGGTAACTCGCGTGTATAATTCAAATACAGTTCTAACTCCTTAAAAACTGGTATACAGTATATTTTTTCATCGTCAAAATAATGACGATTTTCTAGGTCCAATACTATAGGACTATAATAGATATTCAATATGGTTTTCAAGGTTCTTCTGTCCCAATCATCGGTGACACGTCCACCGTAGTTGCATTCGCCGGTCAAATAACGCAAAGCGTCATAATTCACACCCTCATATTGATCCAGAAACATTTTCAACTGCATTAAGCTTATACGCAAATCGGTCTCGTTGAATTCATAAGGAATATTCCAGCCAATAGGACCAAAGTAGCGTCGCTCTTGTATGACAGCGTGGAAGAAGCACAACGAATATATCAGTTGTTTGAAGGTCTGTGTCTGTTTACATGACTCGAACCACTCTGGATCACTAATGGGATCGCTTAAGAGCGAACGCGTTATATTCGAACGTAAACCTTTTGGCGGCTCATTGGTCATTTTAATGCCGTTTTGCAGCACAACAACTGGGAAATGATCGGCTGGGTATGAGGTGAGCCAGAGACGAAAGTCGGGATGTGTAGCATCGGGCACCAAATTTTCGCACACTTTTTCCAGTGTTGGCATAAAACTCTTGGCCAAATGACAATTCTGTAGCACTACCCAATTGCCGAGTTTAATTCCGTCGTCTATCATTTTTGTCGCTATAGGTCCCTGTCCCTGTCCAAGGGAGAGCGAAAACAAGCGATTTGTACCAAATCCTTGTTCGTCAGCGAACTTCAAAAGTGTCGCTGTGGGGTCCGAGCCGGGAGTTAAGATGAAAATAAGTGGTATGCAACAATGAGAATCCGAAAAAGAGGCCATCAGGTCAAATTGCGGTGGATCGACGAATTCAAGGCCCAATTGTTCTGAAATAAACAGAGAGATATCACATAAATAAATTTTTTAGTATTTTTCTGTTTTTGGTTGCATAAACTAAATTCAGGTGTTTATGTTCATAAAAATATCTAAAAATATTCAATTTTAACACTATTTACCAAGTTGAAATTGCAGAACTGACAAAGACAAGAGCTTTATTTTCAAGCATACTATTGTAGAAGCCCCAGACTTGATCTAGTGACTGATATCCAGAGCATACTAAAATTATGGAGGGAACACTTCTCCAGCCTGCTGAAAGCATAACACCAGGAGATGGTGAAGCCGATTCTCCAATCGATGACGATGGGGCAGACTTCCATTGCCCGACCATGAAGAACTTCGAATAGCAATTACCCGTCTGAAGAACAACAAACCGACGGTGGCCAATGGATTGCCGGTCCAGCAAATCAAATACGGCGGAGAAGAAAGATAAGGAGCATGTATCGGCTTCTTTGTAAAATATGGTCGGACGAAAGCATGCCCGGCGATTGGAATTTAAGTGTGCTCTGCCCAATCCACAAACACGGGACCCCACAATCTGCGCAAACTACCGTAGGATAAGCCTCCTCAACTATCGAGCGTATTGTGTGAAAGGTTACAGCCCACCGTCAACAAACTGATTGGATCTCATCAGTGTGGCTTTAGGCCAGGAAAATCAACAACTGACTATATATTAGCTATGCACCAAATTTTGGAACAGAGCCGTGAAAAGAGAATCGACACGCATCATTTATTCGTCGATTTCAAAGCTGCTTTTGACAGCACGAAAAGGAAGTGCCTTTATGGCCACTATATCTGAACTTGGTATCCCCGCAAAACTAATGCCGCTCTGTAAACTGACGTTGAGCAATACCAAAAGATGCGTTAAGATCGGGAAAGACCTCTCCTGCTGTTCGATACCAAACGAGATTTGAGACGTCGCCCTTACGGCGACTTCTTTAATTTACTCTTAAAAAAAAAAAACATTAATTCGAGCTGCCGAACTAAATAGAGAACTCGTACCTTCTCCATCTTCTATAAGAGTATACAGCTGCTGGCGTACGCCGATGATATTGATATCATTGGCCTCAACAACCACGTCGTTGGCTTTGGTTTATCCAGATTGGATAAGGAAGCGAAGCAAATAGGTCTGGTAGTGAACGAAGGCAAGGCAAAATATCAGAACTGTATGAGATGTACGACGACATTGATATAGTTCAGCGAATTAAAAGACAGCGGCTACGCTGGCTACGTCATGTCGTCCGAATGAACGAAAACACTCCAGCTCTGAGATCATTCGACTCAGTACCCTCGGGAAGCAGAGTAAGAGAAAGACCTCCACTCCGTTGGAAAGATCAGGTGGAGAAGGACCTGGCTACATTTGGAATCTGCAGTTGGCGTCAAGCCGCGAAAAGGAATAACGACTGGCGTGCTGTTGTAAACTCAACTATAACCGCGAAAGCGGTCCCTACGCCAATAAATAAGAAGAAGATCTGTCCATATTTATAGTCAATTGTGGACTTTACGGACAACAAATTAAGCTTATAAATATGTTAGTATTAGTAAGTTTCAAACTTATTTACCTATACATATACTACATATATTCAACAAACAGTTGTATTTTATATTCTCAACACTTACCACCAACAAATTTCATTACTGCTGGAACCAATTTATCCGAGCGGAAGACGCGTAATAACAGTAACTTCTGGAACAAAGTCAATTTAGCCGTCCATGGCTGTGGTATCGCGGCATTGTCTTGTGGCGTTTTCGAGTCAAAGAATAATTTCCAATCACTTAAATTGCTAGTGACATGTTCACGTAATCCCTTGAAATTGGGTAATTCCGAGAGGCGGCAAATTTCATTCCAACTATTAACGCCTAACCAGCGGGCAGGGTTTGCATGGGGATTATCCAAGCCAATTCCACCAGTCAGCAGGAACATCCATTCCGCATTGTCAATCAAGTTTTCAGCTTTCATAAGGTTTATGTTCAAAATCAATGAAAACAGCAGCTTATCCTGAAATAAATTGAAACGAAAGAGACGGAGAGCGATAAAAAGAGTGAAGAGTGTATGGTACATACAACGGAAGATTTTCAAAGTAATAAGCGTACATGCCTCGTTTAAAATATATGGAAGTACTTAGGATATTAAATATTGATTAAGTTCACAAGATGTACATATGAGATAACACAATACAGAAGAAAATACCGAGCTGAATACGTATGTATATATGTATGTATGTATGTACATACACGCATATAAGCTTAGAGTTAAGTCAATTGTCAAATTGCGCCATAAAGACACATATGTATGTATATAAATACTTGGATGTATATATATTTGTCTCCATACATACACATTCACCACCTTATGCTGTCGGCTGCTGTTTACGCACAATCTGACACTAATGATATCAAGTAACAAACAGTTCAAAGGCCTCCAAACATATCCCCCGCCATTGGCCGAGATAATGGATTGTAATGGCACAGCAAAGACCGATGTAGCACGAGTCGATAAAGAGCAGAAAATTAATGAGATACATTTCACCAAGAAAATATAAATAAATAAGGAAAACTACCAACCACGGAGTGAATAAGTAAGATAATGTACCCTATAGGGAATATCTGTCCAGAAAACTTACCATTTCTTTTTCATCGCACACGCTTTCTCGGAATTTAACAATTGTCTACCGAAGAGACATGTATATTAAAAAAAAGGAGTTGGTCCAAACACAGATCGAGCCATGTACCATAGAAGCCGCAGTAATTTATAAATTATATAACCAAAAGATTTATTTTATAGAAGATTTGAAGAATTAAACAAACGGACTTGGGAAACGTCAACTTATCTCTCAAAGCAACAGTATGAAAAGAAAACAAATGTGGTTTTTATTAAAAATGTGTACAATTTAGGGGTGTGTAATATTCGCTTATGGAAAACAATATGAAAACGATCATGAAATATGAGGGTTGTCTTTTATAGTTCGAGATTAGAGAACATAAACAAATATTAATTATTGGCTAAATGAGAAAAGCCTTCCCCTAGAGCCGCCACATCAACGCAGCTCTACACAAAGTCACAACACTGTCATACTTCAATTCACCACACCAACCACTCAGGAGATTATTTTTATTCAGAATACTCTACTTTAAGATCTATAGACTTTTGCATGCACTTCTACAGTGACCAAAAATGTTAACCTCTTAGTTTGTTCTTAACGCACGGGAATAAAGAGAAGTCATTCGGTGCCAAGTCAGGACTTTACAAGAGTTGTTCTAGTAATACGCTTGGAACATGTCCAATGCTTCGAGCGCGAACAACTTTTGTTGAATTCTGCTCATCTAGAAACACCCATACAATGGTCTGCTACTTACTTTCGGTCTTATACGCATAAATCCAAGATTCATCATCTGTGTCGATGTCAGAGACGTATTTCGAAGCACGGATATGCTATTTTTTAACATTTCTCTCAACATATCGACACAAGTAATTTTTGAGCAAATTATGTGGGATCCAACGTGAACAAATATTTTTAGAGCCAAATATTCAACAATACTGAAAGCAGGCTGGTCTCACCAGTCTCACGATAGGTCACATGACGATCTGGCAACATTAGTTTGCGCACAGTTACGACCTTCACGACATCCCTCTTGGTGTAATCCGCGGTCTCAATTGAATTCTTTGATGAAACTTCAACGTAAAATTAGATTAAGTTCATCAATGCACTGTTGCTTAGTTAATCCACGTCGAAAGTCGATTTTTTGGCCGAGATGAATATTTTAAGTTACTGTAAACAACACAATTAGCTCACGTCAGTCAAAACGGTCAATCTTTTCTATATATGAGTTGCAAGGGCTAACGCAATACCATAATTGCTTATCGAATCAGTACGAATTAATTTGAAAACAGTTAAGAGCTAATGCATTTCTCTGCAGGGTAATTTATGTACAATTGCACACATGCGTTTCTGTTGGTTCGCCTTGGCAATATGGAAGTAAAAGAAGATTTATAGAGCGATTCGCTGATAGGCTTGTTGTAATGAAACAAATCTTGAAGAATATGTAGATACACTAAATACTATTATTTTAGTATGGGATTAAGTTAATAGGATTATGTATTCATTTATTTATACACAATTTACATATACATATTCTATGTATGTACATATATCTATAATATTCAAGTGCATGAACGAGTATATGGCTCACATTAATATATATCTTACACATGGCATTACTATACATTCTATACATATATGAATACAAATATAAGATATTTTCAAACCAATGTTTGATAATGCCAAACTAGTAATGATCGTTACAAAAAATGGACGACTAAGTGGCGGAGAATATTAACCCTATAAACTTTACAAACTCTCGCAAAATGAAGGAAAATCTAAAGTCTGTCGAGCATATGGAAATGTTGGCAGCATAATGACCTCAGAAGAAGTTTCATTACTTAACCAACCCAGATAATAATAATTTAAAATAAACTAAACGCACAGAAATTAGAGCATTCATTAGTTATAAAGCAGATATGGGAAGGTATCAGCCAAGGTGTCCGTATTTGGTATGAAATCTCTATATACTAAGGGAGTAAGGGAGGAGATCTCAATTAATGTTATTGTATGGCTCACGTTTTGAAATAAGCCGGATAGCCAAGGAAATATTAGAATAAAGTGTGAACCGATTACAATAATTAATATTCCCAATTTTCAACCTCAACCAATACTATTGAAGTTCTTCCATCAGTATACTATTGTGATCAAATAGTAAGGCGGATTTGTTTATAAAATGTACACTCTTTATTCATTCTTCCAAATCAATTTCATCCCTTTCAAAGTAATCCTCGTCCGTTAAAACGCACTTTTGCAAACGCTTTTCTAGTCCTCGAAACAGTATTTTTCCGGAAAAGACTTCAAGACCATCTTCGATTTTTATCTCCACAATCAAAAACGTCGTTCCCGAATTACTCTTTTGAATTTGCTAAATAGCCAGAAGTCGTACGGAGCCAAATCAGGCAAACGCGGTGTTCTCGATCATCGAAGTCTTTTATTGTCAACTGAAGATTTTCAGGTATCAAATTTTTGATTTTTTGGACGTGGCCCTCGTCGATAGAGGTGTTCTCGTGTCCGCACAAAAATACTCCTTTCGCAAAAAAGTTAATGCTCAACAAAATCAAGTATTGTTAGATTAGGTTAGGTTAATCTGGTAGGTCAATAAGACACGCATATCAGTTACTAGGTTCATGAGGAGATGACATCTTTAGGATGCTTGCGTTTGACGAATACTTTGACAGACAGTGTGGACTCACGATTGATACCACCTCCAGTGTATCATAGTAAAATCTTCATTTGTTGCCCTTACAACAGTAGTGTGGGACCTTAACCCACTAAAAAAAACATCTCAATAACGACACATAGCTTTGGTGAAATGCCCTGCGGAACTACCGATTAAGTATTACATCGCAGAGCAAGCTAAGCCTATTGACTATAACGTCTCAGGGATTTTCGAACTGGTTTTGGCTGTTTGCCTCGCTATATCGCAGTCGTTCTAGTCTTCGCTGCTCTTGAATAACCTTAGCGGCCCAGTGCTTAACATGGTTCGACACCTGCTTTGACCGCAGCATGTGTGGCACTATGTTATCTGGCATTATTCTTTCAGAAATTTCCGTTTCTCTCATATTTTGGGCAATGAAAAAAGATATGTTCGGCATTTTCTTTATGGAGGTATTCCCTAAAACAACCATGACCACTTAATAGCTGCGTCAAGTAAAAATCAACGCCGCCATGCTTTCTGCTAACCCAGGTCTCCACATTTGCAATCAACCTGTGCGTCCATCGTCCTTTGGGCGCTGAGTCCCACATAGATTGCCATTCTTTCAGACTCTGCTGTCTTTCTTCCTCGCGCTCTCTAGCTGTTAGGGGCTTACCGCTACTTTTGCTTTTACTGTACACTCTCTCTAACTCACTAGCCATTATTTCAGGTGGCATTATGCCTGCAATCACTCCTGCGGCTTCGTGAGACACCGTACGGAAGGCGCTGGCAAACCAGGTGCTTTTGCGTTACCAAAACGTTCCGAAGCTTTTGCAACTTCATTGTCATCCACTGGCAAAAAAACTGGAGGCTCTACCCTATCTAGGTCTACTGTTTGCGTTTGTTGTTTTGGAAACAGAGTCTCTACTATCTCCTTAAGTAGTATAGGGCAGGTCGGCATTTGTCCTTTGTCACCTCTAATCTTTGTCATTACCGCTTTGTACGTTCCATCCCATGGATTTTCTTCCGCTTTATCGCAGAGTTCTTTAAAGCACGCAGCTTTGCTTTTCTTGATTGCTGCTCTGAGTTCTTTTCATTTTGTGTATTTCCGATTTACTGTTTTGCACATGACTTTTGCAGTTTTGAGTCCAGGCACCCTAGGATAACAAGTTTACCTGCCTTCCTGACGCCCGGGATTTTTAAATGACAATTTTGCCTTACATTTTGATTACAGTAGTCTAAGAACTAGGGGGGAAATCTAGAACGAGGACACCAACTTTTGTAAGGAATTATGAGAACATAACATATAGTGAGCCGTGTGTAGTAGTGTAGCGACTTAATCATTTTACTGATGGATAGATAGAAATCAGTTTGTCCAGTTATACCGATTATACTTCCATATCATTCATTTATTTTAAGGTGTTACAAGCAACAATTAGCTGAACGCAACTAGCACATTTATATTACAAGTTGTGAAAAAACAAATTCTGCAAAATAGTTCAACCGGCATTGCCAACGAACAACAATAACTAAATAACTAACCATGTGCGGACCTTAATATAATACAAGTAAAATCAATTCTATTTAGCGAGAGTACTGAAAAATAGATTTCACTCACCCGTTCAAACAGACTACGGCAAATATTTACATAGAGACTATACGTAAAGTGTATACGTAAATCTTTTAAACGCTCTTCAATGTCATCCACTTTATCGGTATTGTCAATCGACGCCGTAAAGAGAGAGACAAACCACAGGAGACTGTACTGATACATGGGATCAATGTTTGCCAATTCGACTGCAATGAAATGAGAAGTAAATTACAAATTAATTATAATATTGTTACACGTCGATATATACATATATACATATATATATATTTAAATATGTATCACAAAAGATTTAGAAGACACATTGGAAGATAATATTGTTATAGATATTACCGTAAACAAACAAAATGAGTGTCACATTTTGGCCACTGTGCCATGGTATGGCGGTCAGTAATCTAGTAAAACAAAACCACTCAAAGCTCAAACAAATAGTCGTACATATACAATATATTCCTAAGGACTACTTCGCCAAATTAAAGCAAAGTAAATGGCATCCATTAACTAATTAAATGCTTTTAAACTTTAGAAAACAGCTTTTGGGTCATTAATTTAATTTTCAATTAACAGTGATACACATGCTCAAGACAATTTGAAAGTTGTAGAGAAAATCAGAGTGTTATCCTTTGTTGTCGAACGTTACTGACAACAGAAAATGTAGGCATGTACAAGGTCTGTCGCAAAAGAAACAGGACTGTTAAAAAAGCAACAAAAAAATAATATTTTTCAAAAGTGATATTTTTTTATTCAAAGTAGTTTCCTTGTGCTTCGATACAGCGTTTAGTCCGGTCAATCAGAATTTCAAATGAGGGTTTAAGGTCATTTTTCGGAATGCTCTTGAGAATATCGGTCGTCGGTATGTAAAAATCACAGGGTGCCAGATCAGGTGGGTAGAGTGAGTGATTAATGGTTAATATGGAGTTTTTTGTCAAAAAATCAGTGACAAGCGTCGACCGATGACACGGCGCATTATCGTGCAACAGGCGCCAGGAGCCTGCCTCACGGTGTTGTGGTCGAGCACGACGAATGCGTGACAAAATATGCTTCATAACACCAAAGTAAGCATTAATCGTTTGGCCAGGTGGGACGAACTCTCGGTGTACAATACCCTCGGAATCGTAAAAACAAATCAGCATTGTCTTTATTTTTGACTTCTGAAGACGACCGACTTCTGATCGTCACAAAGGTCCTCACGACCTTCTTGGAATCGCTTAAACCACTCATGCACATTACTACGGGATAGGCACTGATCACCATAAACTTTTTTCATCATTTGACATGTTGCAGTAAACGTTTTCCCAAGTTTAAAACAAAATTTAATATTTGCTCTTTGCATTTTACGACCGATGACCAAAAGCTGCTGTCACTTTTTGATCGATAACATCGATTGTAGTTATCCAATTGTCTTAAAATTTTTACGAAATGTTAACAAGAAATCAAAATTTTTATTTCATATACCCACCAATAGGTGGCGCCACCAGAAACAGTTATATTTAAAAAGTTCTGTTTCTTTTGCGACAGACCTTGTATTTCAGTTGTATGCACTTGACTTGACTATAAAGTAAAGTAGATATATAAAAACTCGCACAACTCGCCAAATTTCGTGAAGATATCTGGACAAATAAAAAAGTTTTCCATACAAGAACTTAAGTGTAATCGGTCAATTTTTACATCAACTATATTCTATAGTAGTCCAATCTGAACAATTTGTTCGGAGATTATAGCAATGCCATGTATAACAAATAATGCCAAATTTTGTGACATTATCTTTTCAAATACAAAGGTTTACCAGACAAGGACATATATTTGACCCTTCAATTTGGTGGCAGCTAGATGCTATAGGGGCCCGACATAGGCGATTCCAACAAATGGGCAGAGTCTTAGTGTGAAAAAGGTGTGTGCAAAACTTCAAATCGTTATCTCAAGAACTAAGGGACAGATTATATATACCAAAGTGATCAGGGTGACGAGTAGAGTCGAAATCCGGATGTCTGTCTGTCCGTCCGTCCGTCCGTGCAAGCTGTAACTTGAGTAAAAATTGAGATATCATGATGAAACTTGGTACACGTATTTCTTGGCTCCATAAGAAGGTTAAGTTCGAAGATGGGCAAAATCGGCACACTGCCACGCCCACAAAATGGCGAAAACCGAAAAACTATAAAGTGTCATAACTAAGCCATAAATAAAGATATTAAAGTGTAATTTCGCACAAAGGATCGTATTAAGGAGGGGCATATGTGGACGTAATGATTTTGGAAAAGTGGGCGTGGCCCCGCCCCTACTAAGTTTTTTGTACATATCTCGGAAACTATTATAGCTATGTGAACCAAACTCTATAGAGTCGTTTCCTTCAGACATTTCCATATACAGTTCAAAAATGGAAGAAATCGGATAATAACCACGCCCACCTCCCATACAAAGGTTATGTTGAAAATCACTAAAAGGGTGTTAACCGACTAACAAAAAACGTCATAAACTCTAAATTTTACGGAAGAAATGGCATAAGGAAGCTGCACCCAGGCTTTTTTTAAAAATTGAAAATGGGTGTGGCGTCGCCCACTTATGGACCAAAAACCATACCTCAGGAACTACTAGACCGATTTCAATGAAATTCGGTACATAATATTTTCTTGACACCCTGATGACATCTACGAAATATGGGTGAAATCGGTTGACAACCACGCCTTCTTCCAATATAACGCTATTTTGAATCCCATCTGATGCCTTCTCTGTATAATATATACATTAGGAACCAATGATGATAGCGGAATAAAACTTTACACAAATGCGGCATTTGAAAAATATGTAAATGACGGATAATGAAATCTCGATTATCACTTTATCATGCGAGAGTATAAAATGTTCGGTGACACCCGAACTTAGCCCTTCCTTACTTGTTTTTGAATAATATTCAACCGAATAAAGCACGTCCAACACGGAGTGAAGAAAATATAGCAGATGTTGCTGAGAATGTACACGAAAGCTGTGGCGAGTCAATTCGGCGCCGTTCGCAGCAACTCGGACTGACGTACGGAACGACTTTGTGCATTTTACGTCGTGACTTTAACAGACTACATATTTGATGCGTGACATTGAAGCTCGTGATCTCGGCGACATTTGGTTTCCGCAAGACGGAGCTACTTCCCACACATCACATCAATCAATGGGTGAGCAGATAATTTCACGTTTTGGGCCGGTCGATTGGCCACCAAGATCGTGTGATATTACACCGGTAGACTTTTTCCTGAGGGGATATGTGAAGTCTAAAGTCCATACGCGTGTCAGTCGCCAGTTCCCAGTCGACATTAACATAACGGACATTTGAAAGAGATAATCTTCAAAAAATAAATGCCAAAGAATGATGACGTTTAAAAAAAATCTTATTCACCTTTACAGGTACTCCCGAAAATGCAGAGAAAAACCAAACCATATTATACCGGGAAATACATCACTACTCACCTATGGTAAAGAAGAGTATAGTAGAATGTGCTGCAATAGGTACATAACTCAGTCGCGCTATATCGATCTGCCGTTCCGTGGCTTCAGTAACAATTTGCTTTTCATTTATATCGTTGGCTAATGCTTTCGATGAACTCAATATTTGCACGGCTGTTTCGTCCTCCAATATATTTTCCGCGGACGAAAGTACTTCCAGAATTTTATCTTCTGTTTCCTTCAGCATACGCTTATTCTCAGCACCTTGTACGATAAGCGTATTCTTCTCCGCCTCCAAATCGGGACGCTCGCGTGCAACTGTTATGCCCAACAGCTGATCTTGCAAGCCTTGTGTGGTGATCATGAAATTCAAAACCGTCACTTTAACTGCGACCTCTGGTAGGTAATGTGGATTACGCAACTTTGTTGAAATATAAAATCTATGAGAATTGAGAATAGAGAATGGAGAACAAGATAAATGGTACAGATATAAGCCTAAATACATCAAACATTCAGTGTGGATATTACGCACTTAAAGGCATGGTTGTATTCAATCACTGAATCACCCAATTTTATGCACAGTGTGCCGCCTTGCTTGAAGAGTTGTTTAAGCAGTATCGCCTCTAGCAATGGATCCAATTCTTCACCTACATTTTCCAAAAGGACTGGAAGACCAAATTGTATCGCGTTTTCAAGCACGCGTGTGTAGTCGGGCTGGTTAAGTCGTATTACACAGAGACGATTGCCTTTCTCCAAGTTTTTCACCCATTTGTTGGCTTGACCCTGAGGATCGATCATTAGCGGCCAGCGTCGAGAGTTCCTAAAAAAATGACAAAAATGATGTCACATTTTAGCATCATGAAAAATAAATTAATTTCGATTATTTGTCGCATGTAGTATTGGAGTGTAATGAGGTATGGTCATGCTTCTGGGTAAGCAGTTACAGTCTTGGGTCCACGCCGCGCACTCTGAAAACGTGAGTAACCCTTGTGGAAGATGCGATAGTCAACCCGTGTGAAGTCTGGGGTCACGGCTAAAAGAGAGAAAGCTTCAGCGGAGACACTCCAACATATTTGGCTTAAGGTTAGGCTGAGTTCTAATTGCAAGATTAAGAAACCACTCCCACAGAAAAACGAATAACAGCGTCGAATGAAAAACCCCACTTTTGATGACGACCACAACAAACGTAATTAGGACTATGATTTAAATGGCGCGCCGTTGTTAACTCGGCTATAGCCGCACAAGCGGTGTCTACGCCAGTATAGAAGAAGTGCAAGTAATAGAAATGCAACAAATAAGCAAGGGCTAAGGCTAAGTTTGAGTGTAACCAAACATTTCATACTCTAGCAACTTGCCAGCATCAAAGCCGTGGAAATTCCTATCCTTATATGTGATCGTTTTGCCAAAAAGTCAACTCCTCCTCCGATTACGTGTACCAAGTTTAACTACAATATCTCAATTTACCTCTAGTTACAGCTTACAGCTTACACGGACAGACGGACGGAAGGACAGTCACTCGAATTTCAACACGTTTCCTTATCCTGATCATTTACACATATATAACCCTATATCTAACTCGAGTATTTTCAGGCGATACAAACAACCGTTACGTAAACGAAACTATTGTTCTCTGCTGCAACATGTTGCAAGAGTCTACAAAACTATTGTACAATAAAATCTCGTGTGATAGTGTGTAAAAAATAAAATTTACGGTCTCCAAGATGTTCGAAATGTGACCTTTGACTCAGAGCTCAGAATCAAAAACGATGGCATTAATGTACCAATACCTAGTCATGACCAAGCTCGAACCATGATCTTCTTCCGGCACTGTTTAAGCTGGTGGTGATATGTGGATAGGGAATATACATCAGCTCACCTGCAAAAAATTAGTAGACGAAAGCCAAAGATTGGAACATCACTACACTGTGTCCTGCCTTGGAGAAATGCGACACTATTATGTGAGCCAACTACCGGGAGATCCATCTTGTGCCCATCGCCCAGATGTATAAAAATTAAAGCCACTTCCCCGCAAACTGATTGGATACTATCAGTACAGCTTGAACAACTACATACAGCACCAAACCCTGGAAAACTCCGAGAATATGAAAAGGACACCTTCCATCTATTCGTTGATTACAAGGTATTATGTCTATGACTCTTTTTCTGATTTGTATACCTGGAAATTAGTACGCATTTCCAGAACGAAGCTAAGCAACAACCGCGATGACATCAAGATAGAACTAACCTCTCCGAACCAGGCGAGGTTTCAGGCCATGGAGATTATTTGACGCAGAGCAGGTGTTCATCAGGGGGCCACAAAACGTAATAGGGTTAGAACATAATACTTATATCAGCAGGAACTTGAATGAGAATGAACTAGTGAGCAAAATAATAATAACACTCTAGCGAAAAAGGTGAGACTGGAAAAGACGCTTATCAAAGGCGCCTGGTAGGCATTATTAGGTCAGGCCGCAACGTAAGAAGGTTTCTAAGGTGTTGTTTGCATACCTTCAAATTGCATAATTTTTGAACTCGTCAATTCAATTGATCAGCACATTTACTACTATTTGCAAGGGGTAACATTACAAAACAATTTTAATTGGCAACTCTACACTGTATAGCTGTTTTGCTAGAAAGAAAACTCAACCGAACTCAACGAATTTTCGTAATATCTCCTTCCTTCGTTATGGCTATTTTCTCGATCGGGAATTTTTTCAATACTTCTGTGGAAATTTCGTGCCGAAACACAAATAGGAATACATAACAATTACTAATGAGAATATGCATGATTGTCTGTATGTAAGCTGCCATGCTTGAAGATTTCGTAGTTACACAGTTATTTCAGTAATTGCAAAACATCGTCATATGGCCTCTTTCTCCTGCCTAGCGTTTTCTAATTACAAAACACACAATACAAAAGTTCACGCATATTAGGATACATCAACCGTGCGCTCGACGGCTGCGGCTCTAAATGGAAGCGGCAGCGTGGTTACTTGGTGGGGGTTGCTAACGCACCGGCATTACAACAAAGTCGATATTAATACATAAATGTGTGTAGCTACGGTGAGGATTGTATATTCATGTGTTCAGCATTCGGAGGATGCTGCTTGCGTGCAACAAACAGGCACAGGCACATTGCCTGTGGCACAATTCGCATGTTTCCTTCCGTGCCACGCATCTGCTGGATATGCCGTTCTTTCCCCTATAATTCGTGAAGTAAGGTGGCGATTGTCGAGACAGCACGGTTCAGCAGGCCCAGCGATTCTGTGTGGTTACAGTGGCTGTAGGTAAGGCTAAACACTTCTGCCAGACATTACCACTCGAATTTGTACATTCATTCATTTACTTCGGTCTGGCATAGTTATATGAAACGAAGGTTCTGCAGTAGCACATTTATTGTGTTCTTGTGTAGCAGCAAAAACGAATTGATTAATGCGTCTCGCTAGATTAAAGCGGTTTTATTAAGCACACGCATTACTTTTCTCATTCGAATTTGGAATTTGGAAAGGAACGAAAATTTCATTAAAACACACGTATTTGGCCATAAGATTTTCAATAAAATTCCACATTTTTCATGCAGAAATATATGTGTGTATATTTGAGGGTATGTACTTGTATGTATGTAAATTGTACACTACCTATAAACAAATATCCTTGTTCACTGTAGAAAAAGAGGAGGAGGAAAGAAAGGAAAATTTCGTATTTTGAGAAAACATTGTTTCCTTCTGTTCGCTTAGGGGAAAATACACCGTTGATGCAAACCAAATAGCTGTATAACTGTTAAATCAAATCTGTCCCGGCAAATTCAACGACCAAGTACTGCTTTACTAAATTATGCGGTGTTCAGAGCAGCTCAAATGATCCAGCCTGCTCAGGAAGGTCGGGAGAGACAGTAGCGCCAGGAAAATTTAACTGAGTGAGTTTGTTAACATCATTGGACTCTTATAACATTGCCTAGAAAATCACGATTTTTTTATAAATCACTAAGTTTTGAGGACAATGGATACCTCAATCACGGAGACAAACGATCCAATAACAATTGGACACTTATCAAATGAGACATGGAGTAAACATTTAGATCCAATCGGAAGCTCATTGGTTGTTGCCCGGTGAAAGTTATTGCTGATTTCTTGAAAGACAACCGGCAACAGAGGGTTGCGTATCACTATTCTTCGTTAGTCTAGTCGTATGGTTCCGATATGTCCAGTTGTTTCAAAAAAACCGACAACAATTTGCTTGGAAGTGCTTCATGCGCCAAAATTTTTTATTAGATTCGGCAAATCTTGAAACAGCCATGCAGTAGACTGAGCCTTTTTTTGAGCTATCGAGGAATTGTGTGTGATCCAACGTAAACAATTTTTCCTTAACCAGCAAATATTCGTGCAATATTGAATGTATGCTATTCCCACTAATACTTATAGTTGCCTCTATGCGAAGCATCAATAATTTCCGAAATCACAACTGATTTTGGACGACCTTTACAAAATCCATCTGGGAGTGATCTACGACCTCGATTGAATACATCATACTACATATCGATAAACACCGGCCCTTGATGGAGCCTAATCGACAAAATTGAATTAATTTCATCAATGCACTGTTGCGGAGTTATTCCACATTGAAAGTTGTAAAAACTAATCGCTCGAAAAACTTCTATAGTTGAATTTCAACTATCGGCGAAAAACGCCCTGAACCTATAACAAAATTTTATTAGGTGTTATATTTATATTTCCTCTAATTCACCTGGATGTCTCAATCTGGAAAAAGTGGGATAATCAAATACTGTGTCCAGTTTGAAATCCTACGGCAGTTGAAGGACTTACCCTGTTGAGAGCGAAGAGTTTCCTGGACCTCTAACGATATATCCTAGGGCAGAAGGATTTGCGACTGCGCAGCTGCTGGTAGTCAACCAGCTGACGCTGATTTAGTCAATGGCTTGGATTGTGAATGCAAAAATTTAATCAGTAGTCTAAAATACGCCAATACTTCTTGAAAAAGGATTAATTTCTTACAAAATATTTTTCAATGGAGACCAAAAAATTCAGAAGTTATTAATCCTTTTTCAAGAAGTATTGGCGTATTTTGGATTACTGATTAAACTTTAGAGATGTGAGTTTGGATCGATTAAAGGATTTTTTAGACATGTGCTTTGTAAGTAGAAATAAAACACGTAAAATTTAATGTTGACTTTTTGGCTTTCTTAAAAAGACATTCTCTTCCAGGACATCAGTCCTTTCGAGCTTTTCTGCCCACAAAAAATAGTACAGTGGTGTTAAATTGCACAATCTTGGAGACCCCCATCAAAAGTTTCCTTGAATAAATTTATCGTTTCATTGGATTATGGCATGTGGCGCCATGGAACCAAAGGTCGTCCACATTAACATCCAACAATTCAGGCACGAAAAAGTCATTAATATATTATATATAGCATTCCTCAATGACTATAACACTAAGATAGGCTAAGGTACACTAAACAGTGACTTTTTAAGGATACAACGGCGTCCCAATAGTGGCCTATAGAATAACATTCCTCCGAACTCAACAATTTTGTTTATTAGTGTACCCATTCAACCAAAAGTGAGCTTAACAAAATTTGGAGCCCTTTGACAGAATGTGCGACGCGCTTGATGATCGTTAGACTTAAATTCTTGCTCAAGTTGGATTTTGTAGGCGCGTAAACCAAGATCCTTCCGCAAAATTCTTCATAAAATGGATGGGCACAGTTCCATTTGTTATGCGAGATGGCGGATGGACTCACTCGGGTATTCTTTTGAGACTCTGCTTTATAGTAGCAATATGCTTTATAGTAGCATAGCTTTTTCGGCAAGCACTGTTATACACATTATGCACTAAAGTAACATGGTTGTTTGCGTTACCGACTTTGTTGGACGATCATGTAGATCAAATATCAAACGCAGCGCGCGATGCATCGAGCGAACCTAACCATTATTTCGGTAACAAATTTGCACGATTTATAAATGTTTTTCGGAGTAAGTCTTGTCTATATTAAAGGTCAAATAAAACTGAGCATAAATAAAGTAACAGCCGTCAAAAGACCAATCTCGAAAAAGTATTGCTTCATTAAAGACGACACGTCTAAAAAAATAACCATAACCATTATAAGGGCTTTTTCATGGAATACAGCAAATTCCAAGCCATGTATACAGTGCATTTCAGTTTGGACGTGCGCTCCGTTAAATACAGGGGATTACACTAAGAGACGTGTACTTCATACTCAAAGTATTGTAACTTACTTCCTACTTAAGATAGAGTTAAGACATCAATTACAAGTTACCAAATATCAAAAGTTCGTTTAAAACTTTCACAGCCATGAATCCGGCTTTTGAAATATTTAAGTCATAACGATTATAACATTAACCTTCTAATAACTTGGGCTATATACATACATATATTTTTAATTGGAACTTACTTCAAAATGATGGCGCTCTCCACAGAAAAGGCATCGGTGGGCAATCCACAAATATTCCATTCACGTATCTCAACAGCTTCGCCCAAAACGACGGCCAAGGAGAAATCTGCGCTGCATACCACACCATACGAGGCAACCTTATTCACCCATTTGTGAATCTGTCCAACGCGGTAGTCAATGGTGAAGGGGCCCAGATAGGCAACGACACCAGATGCTATCAGCACATCGCCAGTTAAAGAATTGTATACGCGACCCAAGTTTCTGGCCGTATCCAACCAACGGGTGCGTTCGCCACCCAAACCAGAAATCAATTCTTGCGCACGTTGCAACTTTTTGGTACAAGCTTCATGTTGGCCTTGAAGTATGCTGCACATATAAAGTTAATAAATTCCTATTAAAATCGCTCATTGCAAGTCTTGTGGTCTTTTTTCTGCACAGAAAATGATTACTTACGCATATTGCGCCAACTCTTCGTCTAGCTTCTTTTGAATGGCTGCCAAATTGGCTTCAACACGTGCCAATTGCGCCAATTTTTCATTCAGTAACTTCATGGCGGCCTGCGTGTAACATAAATGAAAGCGGAAGGAACATTATTCACTCTTTTACTATAGAGCCGTGTGAAAACAAGACGAACTTACATTATACTCCGCTTCGGCTGCTGCCAAAGCGATTTTTTTCGGTGCCACCACTTTCGCTACCACATCGTACTTGGTCAATGCAATTACCCAACGGCATAGACCCTCGCAAGCTGTGGATGCCGATTTGACTTTATCCGGATCGAAAGCTTCATTACTCAACACACGCTGCGCCAATTTCTGCATCACCTGCGGTGGTATATTGTCTTTATCGAAATTGATTAAACTGTCGAGGAATTTAATGTCGCTCAGAACACGCTTCGATGCGCCCCAGTAATCTTCTATCGTTCCTAAACCCGACGGATTTGGCACCTTATCAGGTTTCACTTCCTTCAATATACAGACAGCCTCCATGACAATGCGCACACCAATCGGCGGGCTCTTCATGGTCTTCACCACAGCAATGTCGGCTGTGGTTAGGGTGTTTAGAGCAGCTAAGGCTGCATTCAATATCGGTAGTGCTTCACTCAATTTAGCGTCACATTCGTCTTTGATCGCTTGCGCTTTGCCTGCTTGCTCAGTGGCCACCTTTTCATCCTCCTTCACTAGTTCACGCTGTTCAGCGGCAATCTTGCTATCGGCGGTTACTTTTGCCACTTGTACAGCGACCTAAGAAAAGGAAAGATTGACCTTTGGTAAGCTGTAACCATTTACAACTAGAAGTTTCACTTACTATCTCTGAAGCTTCCTTCAGTTTGGGTTCCAAGGCTTGCAGCTCTTCTTGCATCACCCCGACTTGCTGAGCTGCGATGTCAAGCTGAGATATCCCAGTTAAATATCGATTTTTATTGGTCAAAATGGTGCTGTGTAAAGAAACAGAAATCAAATAAAATAAAATTGAAATCAGCCGGGATCAGCTTGAGGGTCGGAGTTGAAAACTCAACGAAAGGTTCTACTTTGCATTTCACTCTTTCCATGCAACCTGAGTACTTCAAGCAGAAATGAGCAAATTTCCTTTAAGCTAACTGTTCTTACTCTTCATTCCATTTCGAATAGGCTAAGTTACGATCTCAAACCGATGAATGAATTGCCAAATGTCTCAACTTTAAAACTTCAAGAGATAAAATGACAATAAGTTAGGTAATGTAAATAGAAGAATTTATCATGAATATACGATTAATCCCACTTAGCCTGCTAGAGACACCTGTCCCTTGTGAGTTTATAACGTAATGCTGATAACTAAAATCTCAAAATTTAGAATTGCGACAGTCGAAATACCAACAAATCAAAATACCGACAAATCAAAATGCCGACATGTGAAAAATATTTTACATTATCTGCCCTTATTTCTATCGAAGCACAGAAAGAGAATTCTACTGACTAAGGGTTATGATCCTGAGCGTGCTGAGCCACAGAGCCTCGAACGAACAACGCCACCTTTTCTTAATTTGACGGTATTGTGATTTGTCGATATTTTGATTTGTCGGTGTTTTGATTTGTCTCCGGCCTCCGGCCACGAATACGCTCAGGATCATAAACCTTAGTCAGTAGACTAAGCCGGGTTCGTAAAAAGCATGACAAACCTTAGTCTGACGAAAGCTGGACAGTGAAGGAGAAAGTATCTAGATGTTTTCTCCTTGCAACTTTGAGACAAGATGCGTCCTCTGAAATATTTTATCTCACCGCGTGAGTGCCAATGGCACACTTCCCAGTTAGGACGCTTATCTTTAAGGTGGTGTGAACATTGCTAAACGCTAGCAGTTTCATGGACCTTTTACATTCCACTTGGGGGCAAAAGGCTTTCGCAACCCTACAAGGACTGGTTGCCAAGACCAACGCTTGCTGAGCGAGACCTATAGATTGAAATGGTAGTAGCTTGATGCTAATGCTAGGGAGGTTATGCACTCTCTTACTAGCTTAAAGCTCACTATCAGTTTAAGGCCTGTTTAGCGGCTCTGCAATCGGAGTGGATGCGCACTTCCCTAAAAGTAGCCGCACTTCAGATAAGTACTTCTGTTGTGACCTTGGTGGCTGCCACTTCTGAAAGACACTACAGTAGTCTAGCAGTCTGAAAAAAGTTGATTGAGAACTTCCAACAGAAGACTCTCCCTCCAATCTTCTCCTTGAGCTTCTCACTGCGCCTCCTTTCCAGCGAATCAGCCCCACCTACATATCCCTCGGTGGTATGTGCGCTGAGAAGATGCCGCTGGGAATAAGTTCCGTGGCGGAGTGACAAAAAAGACAGTAAACATTACTAAGAGAATAGGGTTCCAAACTAAAAAACATTTACATTGAACATTCACTTACGTTCTCTTTTGATTCAGCAACGCCTTAAAGGTTTGTATTAACTCTAGATAGGATGTAGGCGTTACATAGTTGTAACGTTTTAAACGTAATGCAAATACTTCTGACAAATTCTGCGTTGAAGTGTGGAATTCCATACACATATCAATAGCCGTCTTGCGTTCCAAATCGGAGAGGTCTTCGCTGGCCAAAAACCGCGTCGACACAGCCAATAGAGCATCTTCCGGCCAAGGTTGGAACCAATCGATTGTGCAACAATTGACGATGGAAGGAAACTTGCGTATGCGCATGCGTAAAGCATCACCAATGGGAGACATTGCCAGCACAATGTGCAGCTGATCGCGACAGGTCTACAAAAGAAATTGTTGCTATAAAAAAGTGTTTTTGTGTATAAATTTGAGGATATTGCAGTTACCGTAACGAAGAAATTGAAAAGTGCCACTGGACTTCCGTCGGTTTGCATAGACTTGTCACGTTGCTTGTCGATCTGAGCCATTTTTTCAACCACTTCAATCTTTTCCTCATTAGAGAACAAATTTGGCACTTCACCAGAATTCAGCAAATTATTTACGTCCTCCAAGAAGGATTCGTCTTTTATCTACGGAGTAAAAATGGTTTTCCCAAAAACGAACATTATTTCGAAGAAAACAAACTTGTATTATAAGTCATATTTAAATGCGCCCACCTGTACATCAGTGAACAAGAATACAGCATGCATCTCCGATGCGCCAACTCTCCGCAAGATATTCTTAATATCCTCATGCCATTCGTTGGGTCCATATAAGCGCGTAATTTCGACTTGAAAGAGTTCATAGTCGCATATATGCGAAGCCAAACGAGTTAAGCTCTGACGCCCGGAGCCACCGACTCCGATGAGTAGAGCATGACTACGTGGCTGCTTTATTATGCGACATATTCTCGATAAGTGTTCAATCGCGAAGCGGAAGAGTACTAGGTTCATCGGTTTTTTCGACATATTATTATACTCAACCAAGTACGCTTCCACTACGTTGCGCAAATTTTCAAGATCTAAAACCTCAATATAATTTTTATTATCCGCCTTTGGATTGGCGAAATCACAATAGATTAAACGTCGAAGATCTGACTCGGTCAATCTTTTGTCCTTTGGTATAAGTCGCTCAAATAGCATCTCTGGTGTACTATTCATATGTCTGTTGATTTTATCACAAATAGCACCGAATAACCAATGACGATCACTATCCTCCACTAAACGATCGCCATAAACACGCATCACTTCATGTACCCACAGACGACGCATGGAATCCAAATCTTCCGTGGCTTCGGGCACAGAGAGCAGTACACCTTGTACAACACGCGAGAAATCGCGTAAATTAAAGAGATAGTGTGATTTAGCAGGCGTCGGCAACAAATTCTTCTTTGCTTCATTGTAAATATTCAAAGTAGCTGTGACGATTTCATCAATACATGGATCAAACTCCTTGGAGAAACCACTGTGAATTGAAAAAGACTGTTAAGGAAGCGCTAAGTCCGGTCGTATACGAACATTCCATACTCTCGCAATTTGTACGAATATCAAAAAGTCTGAATATCGAGAGTCTGAAAAACTTTATTAATAATAAGTAAGGAAGAGCTAAGTTCGAATGTAACCGAATTTGTATACTTTTGCAACTCGCAAGAATCACGCCACTGGAAAGTACTTCAGACGCTGGTAAAACTTTATATTAAGCAAGTAAGGATGAGCTAAGTTCGCGTACAACCCAACGTTTTAAACTCTTCCAACCTGCAAGGGGTGCCAGGGAAGTACTTTCAGGTACATAAAGTTTATCAAGTTTAATAAGATAACTCAGACATTAGCCAATATATCCGGTATTAAGTCACCCGGAGGTTCGAAGATCTTTATATTAGATGGGGGTCACGATTATCGTACAGTTTTGACACGGGTCCTTTAAAACTCCCTCATACCATCTCGAGGGTAAAATTTAATGTCTCCATCTACGAACTCCGCCTCTCTTTTTTGCAAAGAAAAAGGTGTACCAAGCTTCAACAAGATATCTTAATTTTTACTCAAGTTACAGTTTGCACAGACGGACGAACGGATGGATGGACAGCTAGACAATCAGCCGAATTTCAACTCCTCTCGTCATCCTGAGCATTTATATACCATATATATAAGAAGGAAAAAAGTTTGTATTTAAGTGGACCGATTCCCCTCAATTTCACACAGGATCTGTAACGGTTCCATTGTGCCCTTGTGCAGTAACAATATTGTCACAATGCCGAGGAGCACATGTACTTAATTGTGTTACGATAACTAAATATTGAGTTAAGTTATAACTTAATATACAGAGGCCCTGTTCCTGTCATCATCTAATAACTTTGAAATATGCGATAGTGTTACGACAAAATAAGTTAAATATTTTAAAAGCCCAACGCTACCTACCGAGTATCCAAATGCCAGAGCACTATTTTACTGAAGATCGTGTTGAGAATCTCATTGTTGAACTCATCGATAGCGATCACATTGAAATGCCGCTGAAAACGTGGTGTAACTGTATTGCCCGTAGAAGGTGGTCCCATCGCGGTTATCATCTGTAGGTCAATCAATTTCATAGGCACAATATTTTTGCGATCATACCACATCCAATGATCTAACATCATACGTAGCAACTCTATGGGCGGTTGCGCACCATAGGTTTCCTTCAGTGGCATTGATACATCATCCACAAATATAAGAAACTTTTTATTCAAAGGCGGTCCAAAGACACCCTTTCGTCGTTTATCTAACTTTGACATGATAATATCTTGTGTCTGATTTGCCGAAGTTTGCGCTGAGAAACTGATTAGTAATGGCTTGTAAGTGTTCACATCCATACGCTTCAGCATGTAGTCCAAGGCATAACAGCTTTTGCCCGTGCCGGTAGGACCCACCAGCATTATAGGCTTTCCATGACGCACTAAAAGATCTAACACCGCAGTAACACGTACACTTTCATTAGTCGTAATGAGTATTTGATTGACGGGTATGTCACGTGGTATCGGTGGTGCGCTGTTGACATCGTCTTGCCATGCCTTCCATTTGCCTTTGCCCTCTTTAATGAAGCGATAATCGAAAACAGACCCTGATTTCGGTATTGGAAATATGAATGGTTTGGTCAACACGGACACAAACAATTCTTCTGGTACGCCGAAATCTGTATACAATTGCTCTGGGAAATTCTTCTCCATCAACGCTCGAAAAACTATATTAAATTTCTCTCGGCTACGTGAATCCAAGGCGCCGCCTAGCGACCAAATGCATGAGAAAACGAAAACCCCTTCAATCTGCGCGCGAAAATCTAAATCCGATAAGTTCGTAACATACTTTTCATCTTTGAAGTCATCAATGAAACATTCGAAAATGTTCATCATGGAGACGATGAGATTGGTATCAGATGTCGGTGCGATTTCAACTAAACCACCCTTGCGCACAATGTACAACAAAAGCGGACAAAATCGCATTATGAGCGCAGAGATTAGTTGTTTACTCACAACGTGGAAGGAGGGTGGTAAGCTGTTCTTCCATGAAGTGACGAGTGGTTCCCAACCCAATGAACTAGGTTCCATATAAATCATGCCGCAACGCGATACTGTTGCGGGCGAGGCGACTTCCAAGTCCATTGGCTCGAATACTAAGTTGGTAGTCGGTGAAAGTTGTATAATTTCACCAGACATGAGACAAAGCTTCTTATTGTCATCTAGTACAGTATTCATGTTTTCAATCCATATAGCGTCTACGGGGCCATCAAAAATCAACCACTTGCGGTCGGGCGTATCAGAAATAGCGAACTGGCGATAATTCACCGCCAATACGCCATCACTCCACTCGTGCGATACGGCATCAAATTGTCCATAGAGCTGTCCCATTGTAATTGCTTTGGGATTCATTACGGAGTATATGGCACGGTTCTCGCTGCCGTCCTATGGACGCGGTATCAATAATGTAAGTGTTAATGACCTTAACTGTGCGCTACTTACCCTTTTCTCCATGCCCTCCAAAGCCTCTGCCAGTATACGATATGTAGTCGTCTTGCCACCGAAAGGCAAGCCTACAATCATCAGTCCGTGACGCACGCAAATCATTTCATATAGCTGGTTGGAAATAAGATTCAAATAAAGTGGGACTATTAAATTTGAAGAGCACTCACCTGTTGAACTTTTTCCAAAAAGAAGTCCGTACATTGTTTATTATTCTTTTCGCAAGCTTCTCGCGTACATTCGTTGAATACGACGTAATCTGCTTCAGGCAATACTGTACCAGGAAACAGATCGGAGGTGATACCTTGAAACAGCGGCACATCTTGATTGAGAAACTTTGGTAAATTAACATCCTTAATAGAGCGCAACACTAGTATGTCTTCATTTTCATCACGATAACGTAGCTTGAGAGCTCCCGCTGCTTTCAGTACGGATTTAACAGCACGCATGCCGTAATCGTAATGGCATTGTGTACTCAATTGCTCTGAACATAAGCGATAAGTGGCCACTATTTTAACACTCAGCGGTTTAGCGGTGAGGAAGCCATACGAATACAATTCTATCTCGGAGATAAGAGCATAATCGGGCACCATCATGGCAACAGATCGGAATAGTGCCTACAAGAAATGAAAATGATGAGAGTGTATGATGGCAATCAAAACATTTTCAAATTAACTAAAAACAAGCAAGGTAAGGCCGAAACCGTGAATGGGCTACAATTACATTTGGTATGCTTTCCATGTATATCATCGGTTATAGACACACTTAGTTTCATCGTGACTAATGCTAAGAGTTTAAAGTATTATTGAATGTAATTCCAATAACTTTTGGCATTACTCAAGTATACTCGAGAACATGCTTCCAAAAATGTTAAAAAGATAACTCAAACCTTTACTGATATTTTCGCTATAAAATCGGCTGGAATAACATATAGTATATCATGGTATATCTTTTTCTTTAATGTCGTAGACACCGCTTACGCGATAATAGCCGAATTTACAACAGCGCGCCAGTCGTTCTTCTTTTCGCTTTTTGGCGCCCATTGTAACCATGTTCTCCACTTGGTCTTTCCAACGGAGTAGAGATCTTCTTCTTCCTCCGCTTCCCCAGGGCGGATCGAATACTTTCAGAGCTGGAGTGTTTTCATCAATTCGGACGACATGACCGCAGCCACTGTCTCTTAATTCGCTGAACTATGTTAAGGTCATCGTATGTATATCTCGTACAGCTTATCATTCCATCGACTGCGGTATTCGCCGTTGCCAACACGCAAAGGATCATACATCTTCCCCAGAACCTTTCTCTCGAAAACTCGTAGCGCCGACTCATCAGATGTAGTGATCGTCCCTGCCTCCTTGTCTGTAACCTTGTTTTTTATCGAACGGCTTGGAGAGGTTCGTCTCAATTCTGACGAAGCTTATGGTATTTCTCAACGTCAGTCGGGCTGTGTACCGTATTAGTTTTGCGAGGATACAAAATTAAGACATAGCGATATAACGGCAGCTCCTATTCGTGCTTTCAAAATCAGCTTTAAAATCGGCGAGGAGGTGGTGTGTGTCGATCATCTTTCCACCGAGTCTTTTTCAAAGTTTGGCGCATGGTGAATATCTTGTCAATTGTTGATTTTCCAGGCCTGAAGCCACACTGATAAGATCCAATCAGTTTGTTGACGGTGAGCTTTAATCTGTCACACAGTTCGTTCGATAGAACCTTATATGCGATGTTGAAGAGGCTTATCCCACGGTAGTTGGCTCAGATTATGGGTTCCCTTTTCGTGAATTGGACATATCACACTATAAATAAAGTGATGCATACTTTGTTGTATTTTAGACGGGTAGTTGCAGTATACATAAGCTGGGGTAATTCATGGACCGATTCCACAGATAGATGGTACCATACCCATTGTCATATTTTAAAATCGGCTCCGATGAAATCTTTCCGTACCATGTCGGGTATTTAATGTCTCTTACGCAGTTATTTATTGAGTTATAACACTTTTAATAGTTTTCATCTTAAGTCGGCGTGGTTACTATCAGATTTTATTCACTTTCACACCGTATAAGGTAATACTGAAAGGATTTATAGCCTTAAAAGCTTTTGACATATGTTCATTAATCCTAACATACTACAGGTCATGACTACACTCCGTTTTTAAAACTGTTCAGACTCACTACTGCTACGATCGCGCGGACGGGCGATTAGAGAGTCACCCAGACTTGTCTTATCACCCTGATTACAAACCCCTATATCTATTAGCTCCAGGTAAGCAAAACTGTAGCAACATTTTGCGAGAGTTCGTCGTTGCGTTGAAAATCACTATTGGAATAAATAACCTTTTCGGAATTTCAGTATAAGAAAAAGGAAATTTATTCCATTTCAACGACGCACTCAAACGAAAAGCAACGCTGTACATTTATAACTACCTTCAAATTATCCGGCAATTCTGAGCGTCCTGCATAGCCGGGATTCATGGTAATAAAGACCGCACATGTAGGGTCCAATGTCAGTGTTGTGCCCTCAAACACCAAAGTAGGGCTGCCCGAATTAATGCCACGTTGTATGGTGAGTATTTGTTGGGCCACAACGGATAGCACTTCCAGATCGATACGATTGAATTCATCAAAGCACGACCATGCGCCACACGAAGCCAAACCTTTGAAGAACTTGCCCAGCGCAAGATAATCTAATCCATCAGAACAGTTAAAAACTACACACTGCTTGGCCACGGCTTTAGCCAAATCTTTGGTGGTCTCGGTTTTGCCTGTACCCGCAGGTCCTTCGGGTGCTCCACCCAAATGTAAATTTAGCGCGCTAAAGAGCGTACGATAACAGCGATCTGTGAGCGGTGTAACTACGAGCCGTGTCGTATTCCCCAAGTACTCATAGCCATATTTGAGTGAACTGTTAATCATGCGTGTGTCCAAGTTATTGTCTTCCCAGTAGTAGCGGAGCTGTAAACAGGGAAAGATATAGAAGACTTTATGTAATAAGAACTGTAGGAGAAAGCGTCTCACTTGGGATAGCCATTGAAAATCATTAGCGTCTGAAACTTCGTTTTCTACAATTTCGGCCAGCACATCGCGCGCGTGGACATCTAATACCACCAAAGCTCCGAGCGTGATCCTATTCTGCGCATTCAAATGGCCTCGTACAAGATCAACAATTTTAGCAATCTGCGGATATGTAAGTAAATAGTGTCAGTAAAGTGTAAAATGCTAAAAAGTCGGCTCAGATAACTTACCTGCGATTTGCAAAGTGTCAAATACTTGCGCAAATTGGGTACGGGGGCGTCCGAAAAAAAGCACTCAGTGATCTCCAGTGTCCAGTAAGTAAGCGAAATCGATTGTACACACTGGCCAGGCCAAGAGAGTACCCATGTTTCGCGTACCATCTGACGATAACTATAGAATGACTCACTTATCTTCAAATGTACGCTCTTCTTCATATCAATCTCCAGCTCCAACAGCCACTTCTCCACCTGACCGCGTGCCTTCGCAGTGGAAATGATATCGACAAGGGTTACCTCTTCACGTTCCGATGAACGCATTGCAGTTACTTCCAACTCTTCGGTGAAGTTCAATGTGGCAATACCTTCGAAACATTTCTTCAAGTGTGGTTGTACGCGTGTGGGATCCTTAGTTTCGGACAGTATTTCAAGCAGTTCATCGTTTGACAGGAAGAAGAAGCGTGGGAAGTAGAGACGTTTCTTCTCCAAGTACTTAAAAAGAAAAAAAATGTGACATGAATAATAAAAAATCTTTTGCCTAAAATACATACGGCATTGAGTCCTTTCTGTATTATCTCCAGAAGTGCGTACGCTTTCTTCAGTTTCTCATTCATCTTATCGATCTCAACCACAACCATTACTCGCGGATCTGAATTCACCTGCTTCATGAGTTCTTTCCATATCTACGAAGAAGGTCAAAGGTCAATTATAAGTGGTTTACATTTCTGGTTCCTCATAGTATTTCAACACACCTTATCCACAGCCGCGAATCTACGTCCTTCTTCTGGCATTTGTTGCTGAATATCAGGACTGGAGAAAATTGGCTCCAAATACATCCATGTCGCTTGCACACGCAGCCACTCATCCAAAATGTCTTGCAAGAGCATCAGTTTCGCTTCCCATTTTCTGAAAATATTTCAAAATTTTAAAAAACTTTCGTTTTACCACTTTTACGCCGCTGTCTGTACTCACAATATGTCCTCCTCAAATGGTTTAATGTACGGCGAGCTCTTCATTGTCTGTGTCTTGATTATCTGATCGTCTAATAGGATCTGTATATCGTCCACTGCAGAAAGTTTGAAGGTGCCGGAATCCCTGGTTACAAATGGAATTAAAGCTTGTTTTATAATTTAACTCATAGTCGGCGTATTGCTTTTCGAACCTGTATGGCGAAATGGTGAATGCCATATCTTGCCACTCAGCTACCATTTTCGCCATTGCGCGCTCCAAATTGTTCTCTTTGGTTGCACTCTCTGAGATCGCTTCAAATTTGGGCACATATTCTTCCAAGCCGTACTCAATGATCTTTTCCAAAGTCAATTCTGGCGATACTTTGATAGGAAAACCAATAATCTCAGATACTTGCTCCCAGTGACGCGCTTTCATGCCGGGATTGCCGAGCGTGCTTATTATAGGCATATGTGTGCGTAGCTCCTCAATTTGTTCTCTAACCTATTGATAAGTTAAACAGACATATATCTTAGAACCTCAATAAATACAAATTAAAGCGATCTGGGGAATTCAGTTAATATAATAACCAGTTGTATGTACTGTAGATATGATAGTCAGACTTTAATTAAGCGAAGTAAGGAATTTGCTAAATCAAGCTCATCAAAATTTTGCTTTTGAAAATTATCGGATTAATAAAGGTAAATTTAAGGTTAGGTTAGGTTAATCTGGTAGGCCAATAAGCCACGCATAGATCAGTTTTGGTCCTTTGTGATACCCGATGGAGTTCAGTTGCTAGGTCCATGAAAAGTAGTCATCCTTTAGACGCAAATTTGAACTGACTCTGCGGCTTCACTATCGATACCTCTTCCTTTGTATCATATTGTGGGAACACCAGATGTTTACAGCGTAGTCTTGCCAATACGTGACAAGTGCGCAAAAGATGCTCCATTGTTTCCTTTTAGACATTTTCTGCAGTCTTCTCGATCTGTCAGCACCATTCTGCCGCCAACAGACAGTAACCAGATAGTATTCCAATCATGTTCCTACAGTCTCTTCTATCGAGTGCCAATTTTGTATACTTCCGATCTACCGTTTTGCACTTGACTTTTACAGTTTTGCACCCGGGTAGCTCTTTTCATCGGGTTTTGATTTTCGTTAAACTGCTTCTGCCCAGATAGTCGTATAGACAATCACGGTTTCGCGTGTCTTTGTGACCTGGAACCCAGTAGAAGTGAGGTTGCTTGCTTCTGGCAAAACTTTCCAATGCTGCCCTGCTTCTCAAGGCACTTCAGGCCGATAAACGATACGAGGTTACTGCCTTGATTACTGCTTGGCGTCTACGTAGATGTTGACTCTGGAATTGCCAGCAGATGCATTATTTTAATTCACCACTAATGTCTATAGAAGCGGAGTACCTCTAAATACTTCCTTCAAAAGGCTTCTGATTCAGCGTTCAGCGTATTGACTGGATACTATTCAGAATAGATTGCGTAGAGACGTTGTTGAACGCTCCAGAAATTTCCAGGAATGCTCCAATAGCATATCCCTTATATTCAAAAGCTTTTTCGATATTAAATAACAGTGTATGGAGTGCAGTCCTTACTGATCTGTGCCTCATATATGCGCATTTTCAGCAGAAAGGAAGTTAAGCTTATAGGCCTAAATTCTTTTGAGTAAGTTGGGTAGTTTCTACCTGCCTTCGGTACGAAAACTACCTTAGCCTCTCTCCACGAGTGTGGTATATTTCTGAACTTCATATATGTATCCCCTAAAACTCGTCTTTAGCCACGGCACGAATAGATAGAGCGCATTCTGCAGCATTTCTGGAGCGATTCCGTCCGTACGGGAAAATTTGTTTTGGTCGAATGAGCGGATTGCTTATTCTAATTTATTCTCCGTAAAGATGTGTTCGGAAACGTAAAGGATCTTAACTTCCCGTAACTATTTTTACAAATTACTAGTTCACTTACATCTTTAATCAATTGTGCAGTTGCTGGTTTATCGCTCAGCTGCTTTTCCAACTTCTGAATCACGCGATATATATTTGCCAGATCTGTTTCGATTTCATCTGGATCGTAGGTGCCAACTTGTGAGTGCATCCATGCATCGTGCTTTTCCATAAACTCCTGTCCAGTGTCGAACAAAGTTTTGAATGGTTTCAGCTGATCGTGTGTCTTCTTACGTATAGGATACTGGGTGAGGTCCCAACCATAAGCTGTCTCCTCTTCATTGATACGATCGATGGTGTCCATAGCCGCGACTAGGCGGCTATCCAAAACTGTTGCTCGACGCTGAAATGTTAGAAATATTCATAAATTCTTACATTATTTGAGGCGATATTCGTGAAACACGTGTTCCCTACCTTATAACGTGCCAAATGCTTAATATCACCCCAATTCTCGTAGTCTTGCACCTGTTCATAATAGGTCTGTAGCTCACGTCGGAACGCTTCAATGCGCTTTTTAAGTCGTTCCTGATACTCAATTGTTTTATCAGCAATGATCAAGCGGTGTTCTTCGAAAACGGAAGGCATTTTCAAATACCATTGGAATGTGTTGCTGTTATTTTTTATATCCAATGGCGAGTAGATTATATTATCCATCAGCCATAAAATATGGTTCATATTCTAAAATAAGTTGAGTTTATTTTTAGACTTACATATTGTATTTTATTTTAGTTCGCCATTTTGTTCATACTCACCACTTTCAAGCGTTGTTCCATTTCCGGTATTACAGTTTCCTCCGCATTGATCACAAATTCTTTGAGCGCCATTAACTCGGCCGTTGTTTGTGGCACCGTCATCGCCTTCTTGGCTATACCCTCATACTCCTTACCCAATTTAGAAATTTGTGACTGCTGATCGGCAACCATTTTTTCCAGCAATTCCTGTTGCATGTAGCGAGCTAACTGTTCTAGATTAGTTATGAAATTCTCACGATGGAACTCATAGAGCCCCATACGTAATTCACCCCAAATATCTTGAATGATCTGCTCCTCTTTACGACGATACTGCAATACCATTTCACAATACTGCTCAAATGTGGGCTCAGATGCGATGAACTTCGATATACGCTCTGCATCAACACCGTTCATCAAGTCTATATATTGATCGAAGTCTTGCAGGCGCAATTCAGGACCGATTCGTTGATCCTCCAACATGACGCATATGCGATTACGAGCATTAGCTATAATCGACTCTGGTATTGTTGGTTTCAAATGGTATTGATCCGAGATTTTCAGCTCGGTGTAGAGTTTATTTTCAATTCGGGGCATCTGGTCGACAGACATTACAATGGACTCGATAATGCGCAAAAGCTCGTGCTGCACTTTGGAGAAATTCGGATTAAAAGCAATCGTATCTTCTTCTTCAAGAACAAGGCTAACTTTAAGCCCGGGATTACTTTTCTGTTCAAAGAAAGAAGAAAAGGAAAATATAATATCTATACTAAAGTAATGCGTATACGTTGCTTTTTTTTCTTGACGAAATGGAAGATTGCATGTTAGTACCAAATATGTTCATAATATTCATATAAACTAGATCCAGACATAACATTCAATAAGAGCGCTACCAAAGGTTTTTGTAAACAAAAACGGTTTGGAATATCAATGAATTTATTTATTTTTGTGAAAGTACATTCAATGCATTATGTATAGAACTCGGCTTCTTTTGGATGGCCATCACGGGCACGTTTGTAGAAGTCCAGACGTTTAAGCCAATTTTCAAAGGGTTTCAAGCATAACTCGGCCGATACTGCTGCAATTTCACGTTCAAAATTCGTACGAAGTTCATCAACCGTCGCTGGCTAGTTGACATAGACTTAACGTAGCCCAACGTAGACTTGACGTAGCCTAACGGCGTCAAATCGCACGACCGAGACGGCCAATTGACTGGGCCATTTCGTGAGATAACACGTTCACTGTTTGACTTGTGGCGCCTACTTGTTGCAACCACATATTTTCCAAGTCTATATCATCCAATTTGGGCCAAATATATTCTGTTATCATTAAGCGGTAGCGATTACCATTTATAGTATCGTTCGGTCTTGATTATCACGGAAAAAGTACGGCCCAATGACTCCGCCGACCCATAAACCTCACCAAAACGTAATTTTTTCGGAATGCAATGGTGACTTATGGAGTACGTGTCGATTTGATTTTTGACGAAGCCAATTAGCCAGAAATGAGCCTCATCGCTGAAGATGATTTTTCGATGAAAATCTGGATCATTTTCGAGTTGTTGCTCAGCCCAATTCACCACAAATTCGTCACAACGACGTCACAGAGATGCCCAACGCTTGAGATCGACGTATGAGAGACTGATTTGGCAACAATATTCTCGACATTACGAGCACTTCTGTGTCTCACTGGCACGGGAACATTTTGTACTTTGACTGTGTATTCAAATTTTTCCACTATACTCTCAATAGTTTATCTAACAGGACGATTACGAAGACCATAAATTGAACGTAGAGCTCTTAAAGTTGAGGCCACTACCTCCGAATTTCGGTAGTAAATTTTAATAATTTCGACGCGTTATTGAATCGTATATCTTTTAACGATGAAATGACAAACCTTACTGAAGAGAAATGTCAAAAGGGCGGAAAAAATATTTCGTCCTTTGCTATCCTTATCGGTCTACTTTTATAGTGTCCTTATTGAAAAACGCTTTACATACATATGTATATGAAATATGAAATGAACCAGTAGATCTCTGAATTA
Source organism: Bactrocera tryoni (assembly GCF_016617805.1). Lineage (NCBI taxonomy): Eukaryota > Metazoa > Arthropoda > Insecta > Diptera > Tephritidae > Bactrocera > Bactrocera tryoni. The sequence continues at coordinate 30,247,719 of NC_052500.1, read as the reverse complement.
CAGAATAATTTTAACAGTTGATGTATGGAGTTTTTAGTGGCATTAAGCCATGTAAGTCTAGCGAAATAGCATATATGTATGTAGATAATGAAAATGTAGACCCTACACAGGGGCAATCAATGGCAAATTAATGATTAACTTACTCCATAATCGCAAATAAAATTGGCGTAAGACGTCAAACTACGTATGCAGATATCTTCCAGTTGTTGCGTCATCAATGCTGCCACACAGTTGTAAAAGCGTTGCAACAATTTCATACGTCTCACATTCGGCAGAAGCCCACGTCTACTGGCACGCAATAAAATCTGATGTATCTCACCATACCATTCGTTCTCGAGCAAGCCCTTGGCGGTGTCGATTTGACGTCCACATAAATACTAAGTGTAAAATGTCAAAAATATTATAGTTAAGTATAATTTGGAAGAATTTTTTTATTACTTACCGTGAAATCGTACAGTTCATAAGGTGTCTTCGCCTGTGCCAACTCTTTAATGTCTACAAAAAGCATATCTTTATATTTGGTGCTCCATAAATCAAGAATGCTGGCAACACTACGGTGAATGCAAAATAGTGTCTTCTTAATGCGACAACGATTATCGTCATATCTGCAAGGACAAAGCAAACAAATATAAATTTCATATTTTTGTACTTCTACATCTATTCTACAAGGGTTACATACAATAAGTTTGACATGAAGTTTAAAACACAAAGAAAGAAACGTTGCTTACGCCTGAACAAAGTTTATTAATCGTTCAATTTTATGACGAAAGTTAACTTTTCGTAAAGAATGTGTTTCAGGCGCTTCGCTCAAGTTATGGTCAACAGAATCGGCCTACTGAGCGTACTACTCGCAACATCATCATCTTGAGACCTAGCATTCATTAGTGGCTAATATTCGACCGAATAGACTACGTCCAGCAGTGAAGAAAATGTAGCAGCCGTAGCTGAGAATGCACACGAAGACTGTGAAGAGTCGTCTCGGCGCCGTTGGTACTGGTCGCATTTTACGTCGAGATCTTAAGTTGAAAGCGAATAAAATGCAGCTTGTGCAAGCACTGAAGCCGCTCGATCTTCCTAAGCGACATCGCTTTGCTTTAAGGGCTCCGGAAAAGCTCCAAGAAGATCCTACGTTTTCGAGCCAAAATATGTTCAGCGATAAGGCTCATTTCTGGCTCAATGGGTATTTAAACAAGCAAAATTACCTCATTTGGGACGAACAGCAACCTGAAGATATTCAAGAGCTGCCTTTTCATTCAGAAAACACAACGGTTTGGTGTGGTTTGTGGGCCGGTGGTTTTGTCGGTCCATATTTCTTGAAAAAATGTGCCGCTAAGAACGTAACCGTCGGTGGTGATCGTTATCGCGCCATGATATCCAACTATTTGATATCTAAAATTGAAGCTCGTGATCTCGGCCGCATTTGGTTTCAGCAAGAGGACGCCACTTACCACACATCGCATCAATCAATGGTTTTATTGAGAGAACACTTCGGTGAACAGTTAACTTCACATTTTCGGGCTGGTCGATTGGTCACCATTTGAAGTTTCTGTATTTTTTCTTTAAAAAAAGTAAGAAGCTCGAAATGGATCATCCAACAAAATCAGGAAGGATTTCCCGCTGTTCTATACTAGCCAGGTTTATACAGGGTGATTATGTAAGGTGATATAATGCTGTGATATGTGCCGATAATCTGAACCGTAGTGACCGGGTCTACTCTAAAAATATAATATAGATGTTATTGACATCATAGGCCTTAACAACAGAGCCGTCAAGCCTCTTCCAGGCCAATACAAAGTACATGGAAGCCACACACAAAGATTCCTCGCGTCTTGAGAGCTACGTCAGTGTTGGCAGCTATAAGTTTGAGAAAGTTAGGGACTTTGTATATCACGGAACCAGCATAAATTCCAGCAATAATCTAAATCGAGAAGCATATGTATCCCTCTCTCGACAAACAAACATTATACTCTACAAGTCTCTTATTATATCCGCTCTATAACACGGCGCAGAAACATTGACGATAAGAAACCGAGATGAGAAAGCATTTGGAGCATGCAAGTGAGCCGTTCTTCACAAGATCTTTAGAGCCGTCCACGTGTGCGATGAATATCAAAAAAGATGGAACCAGAAACTGTGTGAGCTCTACGGCGACATATGTAGATATGGTTAAGCGCATAAAACTCCAACGAATGCACTGGTTAGGACATGAATAAATCTTGTAAATTTTTTGTACATATCATACTACTCAATTTTTGCGATGCTAATGAATAAAAAAATTCCTCCCGGAGGATGGAGTCATGTGTGTGAGAAAAGTTCACGCAAGTGAGGAAAGCTTTTTAGTACCTTTCACTTAGGAGTGGCCAAAAACGATTATTTTACATATCCCTCAAGCAGCTCATGACTTCCGGTCTTAAGCCAATTACCCTCTTGGTAGCCGAAACGCATCTGTTGGAAAGCAAGCTGAAGTGAGAAGGCGAGACATCCTCTCCTCAGGGTTGTGCGCTGAATTTGGGACGCGCCACGTAAACAACATTACCAATGAAAAAAACAGCGCCGTTCGATATGAAACGAGCTTTCAGATAAGGCGACTCCGTATCGAGCGACTTTTTCAATCTATAGTTCTACTTTCTCAAGACTGGATAAGGAAGCGAAGCAAATGGGCCAACTTGGTTACTTTGCTAACAGGTGTTACTTTGGACTGAGCTCTGAAAGTATTCGGCGCAGCATCCGCCGGAGGAAGCAGAGGAAGTCCTCCACTCCGTTGAAAAAACTAAGTGAAGAAGAACTTGGCTACAATTGGAATCTCCAATTTGCGCCAAACAACGAAAAGGAAAAACGACGCACTCTTGTAAACTCGGCTATAACCGGGTAAGCGGTGTCTACGCCAATAAAGAAAAAAATTAAAAAAATAAATTTGTTTTTCGTTTATATAATATAATAATAAGAGTCGTTTTATTACAATAATAATAGCAACCAATATATTCCTCCGTCCATGACTGTATGTATGTATGTATGTATATAGTATATGTGTCTTTGTATCTACATATATATGCTAATTTGTAACTTTTTAATATCCACTCAAATATTATTTTTAAACAACCCTAACAACCAGGGTCAAAGAAATTATATCTAAATATGCGAAAAGCATGTCGGTATGTATATAAGTATGTATGTATATTTGTAAGTACGATATATAAATATGATACTATATGTGTGTTCCTCATAACCTTCGTTTATTGCAGTCGTCTATCAGCGAATATCCGTTTAGTTTATGATCACTTCGGCTTCATTTTCCATCCGTTAGCAATGCTTTCCGATTTATGGCATAAGCACCTACGCTTAAGAACATAACGGCAACAACTAAAATTCAAAACTTTTTACATTTTAGCGAGTCTGAATTTACGCAATATTTACCAAATGTCAAGGCTATTTTAATGACGGCTTTCAATTTCAACATTTTGTTTTTAAATAGTTGGCTTTTCGACTATGATTTGAACTTCACGACTTGAAGAGTTGACTAGACAAGCGATTTACTGGCGACTGCTTTAAATAAGTTTTCGCGACGCGACTCACACATTCTTGAGATATGAAGTCAATCGGTTTAGTCAGCAATCAGGGGAAAATGTTAAAGGTTTGAAATCGTGACGGAAATTTAAACGCGTACATATTTTACGACTTACTTATTTCAAATGCTAAATAATATTAATTTTGATTTTATTTTTGTACACTGCCACCATTTTGGACTAAGTATAATAGTTTTCTTCACCTAACAGTTGCTTGTAACACCTAAAATCAGATAAAAAAAACTCCTTCATCGAGTTTGAAAATGAGCGCAATCGCATTACGTTCCACATGGCAACATTTTCAGGACTTCTTTTTTACATACGATAGATACCGCGAGGACTATTGCACCCTGTTTAAAACTCAATATGGAAGTTAAGGAAGAGATAAAGCGGGCTAGGATATCAGCTCAATCGTCGGTGGGAGACGAGATTAAGATACTGGAAGAGTTATCGTTACTGAAGCGACGGAGCCTGTTGAAATTCACAAGCATTCTGAAGGATAGCTATTCCTCATGCACTACTTAACGGCACTCCATCTTGTATCACCAAGGTATATGCGTTGCTTATCTCGCCGCAACTTTAGGTGTTCTGATTAGACACTATCCAATAGATTCAACTGCGGTAGGGCAAAATATTTTCTAAGACGCTCTTTGCCAAAGCTACGTGGGCGAAAGCTAAGTGTAATCATGTTGTCACTTCACTCACTGCTCTACTTTTGCCAGACTGATATTACTCGAGGCTAAGTAGACACAGCAATGTGGCTGGGATTGATATATCCTTAATAAATTTGTGGTAAGCTCAAAAGGCTATCTATAAGGTTCCGGTAATACACTTTTAGGGATTCATAATATGTAGGTAATCCAAGTAGATTTACCGCCGCTCTCTGCAAATCGGACTCACGTCCTTCCGAAGCAACATCGCTTCGCACAATGGGCTCTTGGAAAGATCAAGCCAAATTTTTTTCAGCAATGTGATCCATTCCTGGCTCAATGGGTACGTAAACAAGCAAAATTGCCGCATTTGAGACGAAGAAGAGATTCAAGAGCTGCCATTTCTTCCAGAAAAAGCAACGGTTTGGTGTGTTTTGTGCGCCGGTGGAATCATCGAACTGTATTTATTGAAAAATGATGCCCGTGAGAACGTAACTGTCAATGGCGACCGTTAACGCGCAATGATAACCGAATATGGTATTTGAAGCCTGAAATTGAAGCTCGCGATCTTGGCGACATTTTGTTGGAACAAGACGGCGCCACTTCCCACACATCGTATCAACCAATGGATTTATTGAGAGAACGCTTCGAAGGGCAGATAATTTCACGTTTTGGACCGGTCCATTTGGCCACCAAGACTGTGTGGTATCCATCATTAGACTCTTTCCTGTGAGGATATGTAAAGTATAAAGTCTATGCGAATAATACCGCTTCGATTCCCCGTCTGTCAATCGCCAGTTACCAGGCGAAATGTTCGAATGAGTCATCAAAAATTGGACTTAATAGATGGACCTTCTCAGACGTAACCGCGCCCAACATTAGAAAGAGATAATCATAAAAAAAATAAATTCCAAAGAATGACCTTTCGAATGATAAGAAACATTCCCCATTAAATATGAAATGTCTGTGTTTTTTCTTTAAAAAAGTAGGGATCCTCGTAATGGATCACCCCTTAGGTAAACACTCCAATCAATTTTTGCTGTAGTGTTTTGGCAGAAGCCATCCGTGCAGTCGCCTGCTTGAAGCAGAACCAAGGAGCATCAAGAGGTCTTTCCTCAACTACGTCGATGACATAAGACAATACGCCGGCCAGACACAACTAACTTCAGACATGCACTGCAATAAACATCTTCACCGACTCCCTCCCAGTAAATGGCATACTTGGAGTCAAACCCCTTGAGTTCTGAATACTCCAGCAGGTTAAACTCCTACTTATCCAGAATCGATCCCTGCATATCAAATATATAACCAGCTTTCAACGAGACCCCGCGTGATACTAATCACCTCTTTGCATGCACAGCTAACCCTACACATCTGACACCCTTTTCCCTATGGTCTGACCCGTCGAACCAACACGTTTCCTGGCCTACCGTTGGATGTCCTCGATGACAACTTATCTGAACCTTACCATCCTAACGGAGGCTAGATAACCGTTCCAACAACAACAACGGTACATAAAAGACGGCCGCGTACTTCGATTACGAGATGAACGTTGAAGTAAGATTTTTAAGTAACAGCTGAATTATGATGCTACGCACTAACAATTAGAAGAAAAAAATCGACTTTGAAACTCACCGATATCTCCAACGATTCATCATTATTTTGATTTCCTTCCTTTCTGGCGTCAAAGCTAGCTCTTGACCTTTGCGTAAGCTCGGCAATGAATTATTCAAAACAAAATCAATAACAGCTTTTTTCATAGCGAAAGTGTAGTCCGCTTTAATTTCACTAATCGTTTCGTTGAGTTCGGTACGCCATTTATTTAACTCCGGTCTTATGAGCATTGTAATTCTTAAAAAAGGATATTATTTATTTTTATGATACGGTTTAAGATATTGATTCCACAGAAGCACCCACCTATTCAGCAAACGTTTGCCCATCGGGGCCACGTGGATTGTGTCAATGCCATGCTTGATATAATAGTAGTAACGCAACATTTGTTTTTCTTCTTTATTCGGAAACTTATCATCGCCTTCGCTTGGTGTCATCTCGACGTCCTCGTCTTCGCAGGCAATTAGTTCCACTAATTTCTTGCGAAAGTTCTCACGTTCCAAGCGCATCTCCATGTAAGTGCGAACTCCTGTGAAGCGGATAAGTATCAGAGTTAAACGCCATTTCCAAAATGAACACATTTACTTACGTTCTTTCTTCCTCACTTTCTGCTTATTCTTCGAGCGCATTTCTCGTGTATGGCACAAGAGACTATCCGGCAGAGACGTGGAAATCATTCGGCCATCGAATATTGCAGACGTACACTCGGGCATATTCAGCTCGTACCAAAGGCGTCGTGATCGGTAGCGCGGATTAGCGCGAGATTTTAAAATGCTGTTTAGGACATCCGGTTTGGGACGATTGTAGACTAATTTCAAATTGGAGCAGGGCCGCTTAACGGCTCCGGTAGAAGTAGACGGTTGAGACATGTTGTAATAGCTGTTATTTAAAAAAAATATTTTCTTTGTTCAATTCAATAAATTTCAGAAAATAAATTTTCTACAAATAGACGTTGTGATCGGCACAGAAATTATTTCAAAAGCTTTGTGAATGAACTGAAAGCAAGTGAATAATTCACCCCACACAATGTATACACTTATCCACTTTAAGAATTTTAACAATACCGCCAAATGTAGAAAGTATGAATCTCACCAAAACCGCTATGTGCCAAATCGCGACATCTGTTTGTTGATTTTTATTTAACGTAGAATTCTACGTTCTCTGCCTTCGCTAATTAAACAGCTGATAAAATGCGATGTGTTAAAACAACAACAAATGTCAATTTGACAGCCATAATCGCACACATTTCATTGTGCAATCAAAAAAACTGGAAAACTGCAAAAAATGTAATTACCGGCTATTTTATACTATTTTAAAACAAATAATAAAATAAGAACCTTACCGGTGGCTGAATTTACTTCATTCAAAAGTTCTTGTGTATCCACACCAATTCCACTTAATATATCATGATAAATGTTTTAACAAATTTACAAGTGATTCGTTGATTAAGGATATAGCAGTTTTAACAAATTGGATTTCTAACAAAATTGCGTGTTTTTATTATGTGTAGTTTATTTCAAATGATATTTTTTTCGAATTCACTCAAAAAATGCACTCACTTCGGCTGTTAGTTGCTTATTGTATTTTCATTTGTTTTCTATGAATAAACATTGAAACAATGTAACTTTTGGTTTCCTTGGCAGCTCTCTTGCACGTGTCGTTCCAGTAGGCAGGCAACAAGTTTGAAGCAGTGCAGTTAGTTGTTTATATTCTCATAAGGAAGCTAAATTATTTAAGTGAAATAAAGATGTTGCTGCAACAATTCACCCGCGCATTCCACACCACACGTATAGCCTTAGCCGGTGTTGAGAAGAGTGCTTTGGCCACGCTGCGCAAGAAGACCGGCTACACATTCGCCAATTGCAAGAAAGCACTGGAAAAACATAATAACGACATCAATGCAGTAAGTAATAAATGAGCTACTAATTTATAAGTGCTTTATTTACGAAATTTTTGTATTTACAGGCTGAAAAATGGTTGAACGAACAAGCCCAAAGTATGGGTTGGTCAAAAGCCACAAAACTTGCTGAAAGAACAACAGCTCAGGGTTTAGTAGGTGTACTTATTCATGGCAACATCGGTGCTATGGTGGAAGTCAACTGTGAAACCGACTTTGTTGCACGCAACGAGCATTTCAAGAATTTTGTCGATCACGTGTCACGCATTTGTGCCAAGTACACTGAAACTACAGATTTCGATGGAGATTTATGGAAGGTATGGAAAGAGTAGCTTAATGATGGGCTAGTATAAGTTTTGGCACGTTTGAAATTAATTTGGTTACAGTCTCATTCGGGGTTAATATGGGTATGGGTTGCTAGAGGATATAGGATAATGCAGAAAATAATATAGTAGATATAGAAAATAACCGCCTCGTTCTTTCGAAATTTAATTATACACTTAATAGGTGTTTAGGCGGAACTGTTTTATCGTCAAATGTTGTTGTTGTTGTTAATTTTTTTGAAACCCTAATATTTTTACCATGAAGTCGAATGAGTACAGCGTCAGTATCAACAACATATAACTTTATTATTTGATAACACCTCCTAAATCCCTCCACACAATTAGATCACGGCGCAAATAAACTCGGATTTTTGGCTAAGTTTTTGATAAAGGGGTTTCCAAAAAGCTTATTGGTGCTGGCTTAAAGTAAGATTTTTAGGATCATATAATTAAAGCACTTTTCATTGTGTTTTAAATACCTCTGTAATTATATTTTATAATAGTAAATATAAAATCGATATGTAAAAATATATAAATGTTTAAGATATCGATTCGGAAATTTTCGCACGTCCTTTTCTCTTCAAGAAGCTGCTCATTTGTCGGATCCGCCGATGTCAAAGCACTATGTCATAAAGCTGCCATAAAAACTGAACAATCAAAATCATGCCCTTGTATTTTGCCGTAATTTGCTATTATTGGCCAAAGCATCAGTTAAATTCCCGAAGAAGTTGTTCAGATCGGACCACTATAGCATACAGTTGTATGGAATCTTTTTAGTTTTTTTTTATTATTGAGGGTATTATAGCTTTGATTTTTACAACCGAAGTTAACACAAGACATTAAAGTTGGTTCTGTCTGAAATTATAAATATGTTTTCTGTACATAAAACATAAGTTTTATATATTTTGATTCTTTAAATTAAGCACTACATAATTCAATATCGTTACTAATTTCATTATTTAATTTGTTTTTAACCGACAGCTCGGATTCGAAGCTGAAGCGCTGAAGAACCTCCGGATGGCAGATGGCAAAACACTAGGAGACCACCTGGCATTACTCATTGGTACTGTGGGAGAAAATGCTTCAATTAAACGTGCGATATGCTTTAAGACCAGCAATGATTTACAGTTAGCCGGGTATGCTCACCCGACAGCCACGAATGTGGCTGCAGCCGAGAACACTACGCAAATCGGCAAATATGGAACAATTGTGGCTTTCCGTGGTTCTGAAGTCGATGATGAACTTCAAAAAAATCTTTGCCAGCATATTGTTGGTCTAAACCCCGTGAAGATTGGCGAAGAAGGAAAGGATAAACCAGTGGCTAATAAAGATGACGAGACATGTCTCATACACCAAGAGTACTTGCTAGACCCCGATCGCACAGTAAACGAAGTCCTAAAGGAAAATAACGTGACAATCATCGATTATCAGCGATACGAATGCGGGGAGGCAACAAAAAATGAGCGCTTAGAACAGGCTGAAGTAAGCAATTAATGCCGTATGCTTGCGAATCTGTAATGTTATATAATCCATGAATTGTTGTTTTAAACTTAGTCAGTGCTAAATTTCAAATTTAAATTTATAGAAATATGAACAAAAATAAATATTCACAATTCCATAAATTTCAAAAATAATAATACATTTATTGTGTTCGTTCCACCATACATATGTACATTTATATGTGGTAGTACAAGCAAACATACTTTATATAGACCCATATGTATGTTTGTATATAACAGACTACATCGACTAGCAAATACATAGCAACCCTTCGACCGATTAGAGTTGTCACACTATATACATATGTATATTTATGTATATATGTGTATACACGGTTCAACCACACTCTGTACTGGCGGATCTACGCATAAGCGCCTTTAACCAAAGACCTCTTTTTAAAGCTTTGAAACAACGCAAGTGCACAGGTAGACCAACAGAACAGGTGAGAGAAATTATGCAGGTTATGGGGAGTTTAAAATGTTCTCTATTATGTGTTTTTCTACATACATATGTACATATTCATAAAAAGAGTACACAATACTGTGATTATAACCAAAAATAAGTGTGTAGAATAAAATTAAAGAACAAAAGGGGGAATGCTTAGTCAGCTACTAGGGCAATGGCAAATGCGTTCAAAGGCATCGCATGGCGGTATGTTTGCGTATGGATCCAACTGTATGAACATGTGTGTATGTGTAACCTCTAAGCCATGGATTTGTACTTGCTAGTGCAATTACGTCATATTGTATTAAATTGGGAATATTTTATTTTCCTATTAGAATTAATTTTAATTTTTAGATTTTGTAAAAAAAATTATTTACATCAATATGTGTATACAAACATTACACAAATATTAAAAAATATTTTTATAAAAAATTTAAGGAAACTGAACTTCGTATATACATATATTTTTAATAGTCATAAAACGTGTCCTTGTAGAGGTCACCGGAATCCCTTTTAAGTTATATACATATGTATATCTAAAATTTAACGCAACACTTCACGAAATATACATAAGTATGTATGTATGTATGTGTGTATGTTTCGAAATAATTATCCACAAAAAGTGACTGCCACAACAACAATAAAAACAAAACATATACTAACTCTTTGCTTTTTCAGCTCCATTTCTAAATGTCTACCAATAACCAGCAGCACACAGTTTTTCTGCTCACCAAAACAATGGAAAAATGCTTTAAAGATTACAACAATAAAATCATAAAACTTAGCTCTTAATAACAGTAGCAAAAACAACATAAACAATAACAAAACCATTTCATTTCGGACATTAAAGGTCTCTAAAACTTTTTTGTTGCAATTGTTGTTGTTCGTAATGGCACATTGTTGTTTAGGTTTAGTGGAGTTTGAAAAACATATGCAGATATGTAATTAAAGTTCGCGCGCTGCTCGTCGGGCACTCAGTTATGAATTTTCTGATTTCACGCACTCATCGCCGGACTCGCATAAACGCACCATTACACTAATTTAAATTTAAAACCAAAACCGAAAAAATTACGCCTGTTTTATTATAAAGTGGCTTGTGCATTAATTCCACGGTTTCGCTGGCCGAAAGGGCAAAATACAATAATTTCTGAAAAATCATGTTTTAGGACTTCGAAGTTAGGACAGCAGCAGGTGAATATTCGTTAGAGTTGAAATTTGAGAGAAATTATAAAAACGGTAACGGTGTGTTAATGAAGTGCAACGAATGTCGTGTTTGACGGTGACAGTGATCGATTATAGATGAAAGAAGATTTAAAGTAAACTCGTGAAAAATGCAAAGAAAGCTTCACTAATTACATACATACATATGTATATGGATATTAAAAAATAATTTGAAAAACAAAAATTATAAAAAAACTTTCAGCTAATAATATTTAAAGCAGTGCAGATGCTTTGCCAGAATTGCGCATAAGGAAAACCACCTGCACTAATTAAACATTTGTTTTACTTCGGCAACAAAACTCTAGGGATTTAATATACATATTATATAATATACATTTACTAGCATAGGCGCTTGCAATACCTTTTATAGATGTATTTCTTATAGGGTAAAAGGGTATAAAAAAGATTTTGATTTTGCTTTATATTTTATGCCAAAGTGGTCCTATCTTCTTCGGATATTATAGCGATGCCTGGGACAATAATATTAACAAATTTTGTGAAGTTCTGAAGTTTTCGTTCATTCGAAGGACAAGACCTAGCCAGCGTAGTCGCTGTATTTTAATTCGCTGAACTAAGTCAATGTCGTCGTATATCTCATATAACTCATCGTTCCATCGAATGCGATATTCGTCGTGGCCAACGCTCAAAGGACCATAAATATTCCGCAGAACTTTGCTCTCGAAAAGTCGTAACGTCGAGTCATCAGTTGTTGTCATCGTACAAGCCTCTGCACCATATAGAAGGCGGGATGATGAGTGACTTATAGAGTTTGGTTTTTGTTCGTCGAGAGAGGACTTTACTTCTTAATTGCCTACTTAGTCCGAAGTAGCACCTGTTAGCAAGACATATACTGCATTGGATTTCGAGGCTGACATTATTGTTGGTGTTGATGCTGGTTCCAAGATAAACAAAATAATATACAACTTCGAGTTATGACTGTCAACAGTGACGTGGGTGCCCAGTCGTGAGTGCGATAACTGTTTGTTTGATGACTGGAGATATTTCGTCTTGCCCTCGTTCACTACCAGACCCATTTGCTTCGCTGCTTTTCTTTTTTTATTTATAGAGTATTATAGCTTTGGGTTAACTGAAGTTAACCGAGGAAATCAACAGCTCGCATTCGAAGCTGAAGCTGCCTTATCCTTGTTTTTGATATCAATATCATCGGCGTACGCTCCATTTCAGTTTACACAGCCGTATTAGTTTTTTGGGGAATGCAGACATCACGGCATAAAGGCAGCTCCTTTTCGTGCTGTCGAAAGCAGCTTTGAAATCGACGAAGAGGTGGTGTGTGTTGATCCTCTTTTCACGGCTCTTTTCTAAGACTTGGCACATGGTCAATATCCGGTCAGTTGTTAATTTTCCAGGCGTAAAGCCACACTGATAAGGTCCAATCAGTTTGTTGACGGTGGGCTTAAATCTTTCACACAGTACGCTCGATAGAACCTTAAATGCGATGTTGAGGTTTATCCTACGGTAGTTGGCGCAAATTGTGGAGTCTCACTTTTTGTGGATTGGGCAGAGCACACTTAAATTCCAATCGTTGGGCATGCTTTCGTCTGATCATATTCTACGCATAAGCTGATGCATGTTCCTTATCAGTTGTTCACCGCCATATTTGAATAGTTGGACCGGCAATCCATCGCCCGCCGTCGCTTTGTTGTTCTTCAGACGGGTAATTGTTATTCGAACTTCTTCATGGGCAGACAATGGATCCCCTGGTCTATCGTCAAGCAAGCACTATCTTGGGCAAAAATCCATATCAAAGACATCAACATATAAGGACGTGAGTTTGAACGGTCACTTTGTATGATAGCCAAGTACTATATTTTTGGATATCGGTGGTTCAGACAAATATGCAGCTTCTCGAGGAGAAATTGACGTGTAAAACTTTCATATCGATTAATCTCTTGTTCGCGCATATACAGACAGAGAGACAGAAGGTCATGGTTAAATAAACTAAACTCGCCGCTGATCATTTATTGGCATATTTTCTAGGGTGCCAATGTTTCCTTCTGGCTGTTACAAACACCCTGTTGTGGATGTAAAAATACACTTTTCTCCATTTTTATACCCTGAACAGGGTATATTAAGTTCGTCACGAAGTTTGTAACACCCAGAAGGAAGCGTCGGAGACCCTATAAAGTATATATATGTATAAATGATCAGTATGTTGAGCTGAGTCGATTTAGCCATGTCCGTCCGTCTGTCTGTATATATACGAACTAGTCCCTCAGTTTTTAAGATATCGTTTTGAAATTTTGCAAACGTCATTTTCTCTTCAAGAGGCTGCTCATTTGTCGGAACGGCCGATATCGGACCACTATAACATATAGCTGCCATATAAACTGAACGATCGGAATCAAGTTCTTGTATGGAAAACTTTCACATTTGACAATGTATCTTCTCCAAATTTGGTATAGATTATTTTCTAAGGCAACAATGTAATCTCCGAAGAAATTGGTCAGATCGGTTAACTATAGCATATAGCTACCATACAAACTGAACGATCGGAATCAAGTTCTTGTATGGAAAACTTTCACATTTGACAATGTATCTTCTCCAAATTTGGTATAGATTATTTTCTAAGGCAACAATGTAATCTCCGAAGAAATTGGTCAGATCGGTTAACTATAGCATATAGCTACCATACAAACTGAACGATCGGAATCAAGTTCTTGTATGGAAAACTTTCACATTTGACAAGATATATTTACGAAATTTGGTATAAATTATTTTCTAAGGCACCAATGTAATCTGTGAAGGGTATATTAGCTTCGGTGCAGCTGAAGTTAGCGTTTTTTCTTGTTTCGCTTAACAAAACACCATTAAGTTTATGTTAGAGAAATCGTATTTTAAATAATGAAACCGGTGGAATATATATACATATGTATGTAAAGTACATACTCCTTGTTATTAATAATTAACAGTTGGATTTTCACAGTTTTACTACAAAATAATAATTAAGTATTCATTGTTTTGTTTTTGTTCTCCAGTGTTAAAAAATCAAATAATTTTTTCTTCCTGTGACATACTTAAAAAGGAAAGTCTGTAAGTTTTGTAAGAACGAAGCGATGAATCAACGATTAGCAATGCTGCAATTCAATTTCATCAGGCAGGTAAGTAAGCAAATATCTTTACATATAACAACTTTATTTCGAAAAATTGCTTAAAAATTAAAATTAATATTATATAATGAAAACTCCAGACAATTCTATACAATAGAGTTGTAGTGGCGCTGTTTAACCTCTCTCAATTTTGGTAAGATAACACATACATACATATATTTGCCGATATATGCGGTATAAAGTCAGCCGAAAGTTTGAAAATATTCCTGTTAGGTATTTGGTGGTTAAGGAAAGATTAACTCGATATAACCCATTTTTAACATACAGACATTCTGTCGGGTGATTTTTTAAGAGCTTATTAACTTTTTAAAAAAAACGCATAAAATTTGCAAAATCTCATCGGTTCTTTATTTGAAACGTTAGATTGGTTCATGACATTTACTTTTTGAAGATAATTTCATTTAAATGTTGACCGCAGCTGCGTCTTAGGTGGTCCATTCGGAAAGTCCAATTTTGGGCAACTTTTTCGAGCATTTCGGCCGGAATAGCCCGAATTTCTTCGGAAATGTTGTCTTCCAAAGCTGGAATAGTTGCTGGCTTATTTCTGTAGACTTTAGACTTGACGTAGCCCCACAAAAAATAGTCTAAAGGCGTTAAATCGCATGATCTTGGTGGCCAACTTACGGGTCCATTTCTTGAGATGAATTGTTCTCCGAAGTTTTACCCTGGTGGAAAATGGACCATAGAATCGCGAGCTGTGTGGCATGTAGCGCCATCTTGTTGAAACCACATATCAACCAAGTGCTAACAAACTTTTTGTTGCCAAAAATGGAAGAACTGAACTTGGTTGACATGTGGTTTCAACAAGATGGCGCTACATGCCACACAGCTCGCGATTCTATGGCCATTTTGACGGAAAACTTCGGAGAACAATTCATCTCAAGAAATGGACCCGTAAGTTGGCCACCAAGATCATGCGATTTAACGCCTTTAGACTATTTTTTGTGGGGCTGCGTCAGAATCTAAAGTCTGCAGAAATATTCAACTGTCCAATTTAACATTTCCCTTCGAAAAATCCGAGCTTATCTTTCTCAATTATAAACAGACTGAACCAATCGGACACAACCGTTGCGAACTTCGCGATCCCAACTATTTAAATAATTAATTCAAAAATCAAATGAACAATTTCGTTTCAAAGAACCGATAATTGCACAATTTTATGCGTTTTGTTATCAACTCTGCGTCACCCGATATATATCTCACATATTTTTGGTTAAATAAAACTGTCATACACGTCATAGGGGTTCATATTTCCGGTATCTAGAGGCTTGTACAATTATGGTCTGATATTGACAATTTTTATCTTTGTAGGTAGGGGTACTTAAGGGATTAGTACGTAGGTTGCTATATATATTTCTGACCTAATAATGTAAATAGGCATATTTATCAACGAAAATGGTTTTTTTTTTTTTTTTTTTTTTTTTATTTTTATTTTTTTTTTGTCGATTGCTGTTTTGTTTCGGGCTCATACGCATAGATCCATGATTCGTCACCTGTGACGATCTTATAAACGTCTTTTGAAGCACCGCGATCGTATTTTTTCAGCATTTCTTTACACCAATCCACACGAGCCTTTTTTTGAGCGATTGTCAAATTGTGCGAGATCCAACGAGAACAAACCTTTTTTACGGCCAGGTGTTCATGCAATATCGAATGTATGCTGGTGGGAGAAATGCATAGGCATGCCTCTATCTGAAGGTATGTTACATGACGGTCTTGCATTATCAGTTCACGTACGGCATCGATGTTTTCTGGCACAACGGCTGTTTTTGGACGACCTTCACGGAATTCGTCTTTGAGCGAGCGTCGACCACGATTGAATTCGTTGTGCCAGTTTTTCACAGTGCCATAGGATGGTGCTTCATAGCCATACAAAGATTTTAGTTCATCGATGCACTCTTGTCGTGATAATCCACGTCGAAAGTTGTGAAAAATGATCGCACGAAAATGTTCACGAGTTAATTCCATTTTTTGCCGAGATGAATTTTTTAATTCCCTGTAAATAAAACAATTCACGATTAAATGACAAAACGTTCTGAGTGATGTTATGCTAAAAAATGTCAAACTTTCCAATAGAAATGTCAGATTGCACCTGACAACACTTAGTGTAGCCCTAGGCCAGAATATATATAGCAGCCCTCGTATTGAACGAATCTAATTATTATAGCTTGAATGCTTTAGGAAATATCTACATTAAACCTCTAAGAGGGCGGTGCCACTCCCATTTAATCAAATTTTTTAGCCCATAAGTGCCACTGGTACCTGCAATCCCCTATCACAGTAACAATTAGATTTTAGTGCTTAGTTATCATACTTTATAGGTTTTCGTTTAATGGCGTTTTGTGGGCATGGCAGTGGTCCGATTACTCCCATCTACGAATCTAGTTATTATAGCTTGAATGCTTTAGGAAATACCTCTTAGAGGGCGGTGCCAATACATACCATAAATTCACAAGCAACTTATAATCGGTAAAGATAATGTACACGATCTCTGTGATTGATGTTTCAGCATAGTACTGTATTTTTCAAGAAGCACTTTCATGACTTGGTAGAACAGGAATTCTCGAATGAAATTTTTTACTCAATCTATACCTTAACATTTTTATATGGGATTCATCTGAGCACATGTTTGGAACGAGAGGACAACTGATGAACAAAAAAATGTTACACAAATCTAGTAAAAGATTTTTTATCGATTTAGTTTACGACGCGCTGTTTATATGGACCTGTCCGTTTCAAATTTGATCTTAAGTGTATGAAGCATAAAACATTATTATGTAGTTCATAAAATACAAAAGTATACACACAGATGATGGAGCAGACGTTCCATTGTCCGACCATACAGAAGTTCGAATAGCAATTACTCGTCTGAAGAACAACAAAGCGGCGGGTGCCGATGGATTTCCGGCCGAACTAAACACTAATATGGCTGTGTAAACTAACGTTGGGGAATACCAAAAGCTCCGTCATGATCGGGAAGGATCTCTCTCCCTGCCGTTCGATACCAAACGAGGTTTCAGACAAGACGACGCCTTATCTTGCAACTTCTCCAATCTACTGCTGGAGCAAATAGTTCGAGCTGCAGAGCTGAATAGAGAAGGTACAATCTTTTACAGAGTGTACAACTGTTGGCGTACGCCGATGATGTTATAATTGGCCATAACACATGCTTTCTCGACTATAACCGCGTAAGCTGTGTCTACGCCATTAAGGAAGAAGAAGATCCAACCAGATCCTTGAAGCATTATTTTCAAAATAGTTTTCAGTTACGTTTTTACTAAGTCGCAACTATTTATTCAAATACACGCATATTATAAACTTGTGATTAAAACACTTTTTTAGGACGTTACCTCTTGTGGTTAAACATTATATATTCCTTGATATAGGATGAATCACATAAGTTTATAATATGAGGGCTCACGTAAAACAACATCGTGCTTCGTCATTCACTATCACTGAAGTTCGGTAATACATATATACTCGTAAATGTATGTAAATATGTACATATGTCGCGCATTCCTATTGAATTATGTGTCAGAAATCAATGAAACGGTTAATTACAATTGCTGGAGTCGAAACAAAAACAAAAACACTAAGGCATAACAAAAAATCAATAGTTAGATAAATGATTGGGGCAATGCAACATAGAAGATACGGAGACCAAAATTGTGTGAATGCATTTGCGTACCTGAAAGTAAAAACAATCTGAATGGAAAGTTAATTTGTTATTTTTTATCAATTTACACATGCTGATACGAGTATTGTGCCGACATTGATAAAAAGTCTTGGGTGCGGATACACATTAATTTGCTTATCAGCGCCATTGATGGTGTTTTTTATGATTATTATTCGCATCTTTTTGGCATGAGAGGAGTGCAGAGTGTAAGGGATGTCCGCATGAGGACAATGATATTGCAAGGCTTATTGAAATATTTACGACACAAAACAATAAACACATAAAAGTCAAGCAAACGAAGCACATAACGCACATATATGTATAGTACATATGATATATATAATACATACATACACACATATATGTAGATAAAAAGAACAGACGTTCGTGACTAATTGCTATGATTTCACTAATGAGTGTGAGGGGCAAATTTATTTGCATTTATCTCAAATCTGAGAAGAACGCTACACACCGAAGATGAACAACTTTAATTAAGGCAACGGTAAACAAAACTTTTCCAAAGAAAGCTGTGTAGAAATAACCAAAAAGTAGTTTTAAATTAGATACCTGCATACATACATACATATATACGCAGTACATACGAAGCAACTTTTGTCTAGTTGGAGACGTTGCGCCGTACTTCCGGCAATCAAATAATAATCAGCGCTGGTCAGCAAAGTTCTCACAAGCTCACTTCGGGGCAGGTAGCTTCATACATATTCATATACAAGTAAATGTATGTAAGCATTTACTGTGGTGCACAGAAATAACCGCGAGCGCCAAGCGATCTGGAAGCCACAATAAGAATGTGTACGCTTCAACAATTGTGCAGTGGCCAAGCTAACCCTAGGTTTCGTGGACGTAATTAGGTCAGTAGCAAATATACATACATCAATGGGAACATGTACGCAGATCGGTGAATAATAGAACAAGAAAGAACCTTAACTTCGGTTTCACCGAAGCTATAATACAATTTATAAAAAATTTCTTACATGATCGTGATTTTGATAGATCAGTTTGTATGGCTACTATATGCTAGAGTGATCAGATCTGAACAATTTCTTCGGAGAATAAATCATGCAATATTTCTTGATGATATCTCCTCAAAAAGCTTTCCCTTCAAATACTTTACTACGATCGTTCAGTTTGTATGGCAGCTGTATGCTATAGTGGTGAGATATCGACACTTCCGATAAATAAACAGCTTCTTGGAGAGAAACAGACTTGTATCAAATTGCGGATCGATATCTCAAACACTGAGGGCCTAGTTCGCATATACATAATATAAAATACCAGAAATGTCATATACCTGAAGAATGATAACAACACGAAACGTCATAATTGAAACAACGTGTCAACTCTTCTGTCAATTTTACTTTAATTTTTATAGCCAAGCATGACTTAAGACCCTACAAACAATTAGGGTTTTCAGAAGTCTCGTAAAGTTATAAGTTATAACGATTCGAAAACATAACATTGAGAATTGTAAATGTGTAAACTCATTTTTGTATGAAATCCAACAACAATTTTTTTAAACAAGTGTAAAAATTTATAATTTTACGATTTTACTGTGCTTTACGACGGGTTGTGAGTACCCCAAATAAGTTATCGGAATAGTTCATTGTGTTAGATTATGCAGAGAGGCGTTTAATATGGTTTTAGTTTGGAACATAGTGAACAACACTTGGGTACCGAGTTAAATACGTACAGTAATAAAGAAAGACCGGAAAATCAGATCCAATATCTGATTACAATATGGTAGGGGCCAGCATCTGAGGTTGGGTGTGCGTCGCTAAAATTACTTAGATGAATTTATTAATATTAATTATAAACAGGGGTTTTCCGGAAAGTAAATAGAACTAATTTTCTTCCGCCGCGACTCTACTTCAAAGCGTGCGCGCACCGACTGCACTCGGTAGAGGGCGTTCCTAGCTAACTAACGAGCGCCTGGTCAGTTGTATCCGAACACCTGGAGAGTCAGGACAAACATTTTCGCGCCACGTTTTTTTTGTGAGTGGTTCAAGCCGAAAATTCAAAGTTTCGGTGGCACCAAGCCTTTTTGGAGGGCCGGCAAGAGACCTGCGACTTCGACAAACACCGACAAATGATGCTCATTGTCTTTTTTGACATCAAAGGCATCGTCCACCATGAATTTTCTCCTCCTAGACAAACCGTCAACGCCAAATTTTACGTGGAAGTCCGCAAGAAACTCAAGCGAAGGGTCAATAGGATCCCATTTCGAATTTGTACCGCGACAACGCCCCGGCTCACAACGCCTTTCGAAGGCCGGCATCTCAACGCATCCGCAGCTGCCCTACTTTTTTGTTTCCTTGCCTGAAAAGGACGATGAAAGGGGATCCAAGCAGCATGCACCTCGGCTCTCAAGAATATTCCGGAGAATGCCCTCCGTGACGCCTTCAATGCTTGGAAATCGCGCTGGCAAAGGAGGCTGTTTTAAAATTTGTTAAAGAATTGTAGCCATTGGTTTAATAAATTTTTTTAAATCGACTCAGTCCTATTACATTCCGAACAAACCCTGTAAACAACCTCAGTTATAACATAAACTGTTGGACATATGGAAGAAAATATGATTTTCGAATAAGAATTTTCATGCATCGTAGCATTGGAGTATTCCGGGGAAGCAAATTTTAGAGTCTACAGATCTCACGATTATACTTAGGGTTTTGATGATTGCATCAAATACGAACTGTTAGCTATGCAAATGTTTAAGCATTTTAAAAACTCTAGCTAACAACATATTTACTTTTCATTATTCATCACGACAAATAAAACAATGCGCGCTTAAAAGAGAATCTTCAAAAAACATTAAGCTCTTTCTTAACTCTTTTTAAATATTTTCCAAGAGTTTTTAACACATTCGCTTTTATAATATATTTTATTATTATCTTTAAGTTGGTGGTTAATTAAGAGGAAAACATATACTTTCGGTTTAAGACTACGAAAGTAATGCTTTTACCAACAGCGTGAGCTAAGTTTATGGCTAAAGAAAGTCACTGAACCGTAAGCAACTGCTTAAACGAATTGAACTCACGAATATTCCAACGATGCCTTATACTATACATACATACAGTGTGATAAATTGATAAAAACCCAAGGCTGATAATTATTTTATGTAATATCTAATGGACTTACAACCTAGATGAATACAGAGATTATTAAAATACCACTTTCTTTACTTTCCAATGCAGAGTTTTTAGGGTCGCAACTAATATTCATGTAGTGATCACTCACCGCCGACCATGTACAGTGTTTTACTATAGGTGATCTATTTTTTATATTACCAGTGGAGAGGCTATTTGTTCCGTCCACACGTATTTAAGTAAGTCTTCATTAAAAAAGTTATTTTGCTCATATAATCTTAATATGCTCTTTTGGAGCTTTGTAAAAAGCGTTCAACGTTCATTTGCACCGAAGCTATAATACGATCTATAATGGTCCAATCAGCACAATATGTTCGGAAATTGAATTTCGTGAAGATACGTTGTCAAATAAAAAAGGACTTGAATTTGATCGATCAGTTTATATGACAACTAGGATTCGAGAATCGCTTTATTATTTTTTAAAATATTCTTCATTTAGATCTATACACTTTTTCATGCGTTTGAACCAATTGTCGAAGCACTTTTGCCACTCTAATTTATGTAGGTATCTCCAAAACTTGCCTTTTGAACGCATCAATCACCTCTTTAGGTGTCGAACGTTGACCTCTTAATTTATTTTCCACGAACGGCAATAAAAAAAGTCATTCGGTGCCAAGTCAGGACTATTACAGAGGATGACTCAGCAAATAGATGTTTGCAGTGCTCAAAAATACAGTTGTTTCAGTCGATGTGTGAGAGCTAGCATTGTCGTGGTTAAGAGTTATCCATATTCGGCGGTTGGTTTTCCTGATTTCCCGAATGACAACTGGCAAACAAGTTGTTGTATATCACTCACAATTTACTATTCTGTATTGTTCCAGTAGTATGGTTGCGACATCTACAGTTTTTTTTAAAAAAACGGGCAACCATTTGCTTGAAAGTGGTTCTTGCGCGAACAACTTTTGTTGGATTCGGCTCATCTTGAAACACCCATACATTCGACTGCTGTTTACTTTCGGGTTCATGCGCGAAAATCTACGATTTATTACTTGTCACGATGTCATAGACGTGTTTCGAAGCTTCGCTATCGTAATTTGTTAACATTTCTATCGACCAATCGACAGGAGCCTTTTCTTTAAGTGACTGAAAAATTGTATGGGACTGAACGTGAACAAATTTCTTCACAGTCAAACGTTCATGAAATATTGAATGTAGAGTAGTTCCATTAACAGCCATAGTTATCTCAATCTAACGATAGGTCACATGCCAATCTTGTAATATCAATTTGCGCACAGCATCGATAGTTTCCAGTACAACCACTGATTTTGGACGACCTTCCTGAAATTCGACTTGGAGTGATCTACCACCTCGTTTGAATTCACCACAAATCGATAAACAGAGATCTTTGATGGACTTCCATTGTCAAAAATTGAATTAAATTCATCTATGCACTCCTGATGAGTTAATCCACGCCGTAAGTTCTATGTAAAATTTTTGCTCGAGAAGAATATTTTAAGT
The DNA here is from genome assembly GCF_016617805.1 of Bactrocera tryoni. Classification (NCBI taxonomy): domain Eukaryota; kingdom Metazoa; phylum Arthropoda; class Insecta; order Diptera; family Tephritidae; genus Bactrocera; species Bactrocera tryoni. Next base: position 30,225,087 of record NC_052500.1, on the reverse strand, counting down.
GATTGTTAACAACACAAATTGCTCGTATGTCAAAGCATTCTGAGTATGCATACCATCAAAAATGTGAAACTTTATGATAAAATTATAAGTTTCTAGTTATACTCTGGCAACAATGTTGCTAAGGAGAGTATTATAGTTTTGTTCACATAACGGTTGTTTGTAAGTCCTAAAACTAAAAGCGTCAGATATAAGGTTATATATACCAAACTGATCAGGGTGACGAGTAGAGTCTAAATCCGGATGTCTGTCTGTCCGTCCGTCCGTCTGTCCGTCCGTGCAAGCTGTAACTTGAGTAAAAATTGAGATATCATGATGAAACTTGGTACACGTATTTCTTAGCTCCATAAGAAGGTTAAGTTCGAAGATGGGCAAAATCGGCCCTCTGCCACGCCCACAAAATGGCGAAAACCGAAAACCTATAAAGTGTCATAACTAAGCCATAAATAAAGATATTAAAGTGAAATTAAGGAGGGGCATATTCGGACATAATGTTTTTGGAAAAGTGGGCGTGGCCCAGCCCCCTACTAAGTTTTTTGTACATATCTCGGAAACTAACATAGCTATGTCAACCAAACTCTATGGAGACGTTTCCTTCAGGCATTTCCACATACAGTTCAAAAATGGAAGAAATCGGATAATAACCACGCCCACCTCCCATACAAAGGTTATGTTGAAAAACACTAAAAGTGCGTTAACCGACTAACAAAAAACGTCAGAAACACTAAATTTTACGGAAGAAATGGCAGAAGGAAGCTGCATCCAAACTTTTTTTAAAAGTTGAAAATGGGCGTGGCGTCGCCCACTTATGGACCAAAAGCCATATCTCAGGAACTACTTGACCGATTTCAATGAAATTCGGTATATAATATTTTCTTAACACCCTGATGACATGTACGAAATATGGGTGAAATCGGTTCACAACTACGCCTTCTTCCAATATAACGCTATTTTGAATTCCATCTGATGCCTTCTCTGTATAATACGAGTATAAACATTAGGAACCAATGATGATAGCCGAAAAAAACTTTACACAAATACGGCATTTGAAAAATATGTAAATGACGGATAATGAAATCTCGATTATCACTTTACCATGTCAGAGTATAAAATGTTCGGTGACACCCGAACTTAGCCCTTCCTTACTTGTTTTCTACTAGTGTTGCCAATTCCCGAAATATATGTAGAAGGCAACCTACGTATATGCTATAGTGGATCGAAATGAACGACTTCAATAGTTCATGGCAAATTTTTGTAAAGGCATCTTGTCAAATAAAAAATTTATTCATAAAATAACTGAATTCCGCTGTATGACATGTGACAATATGACTATATATGCCGTAGTAGTCCGATATCTGGGGTTCAGGAAAATTAGTAGCTTTTTTGGGGAAAAAGATCGTGTGCGAAATTTCAGATCGATATCTCGAAAACTGATATACAAGATCTACGACGTTTCCTCGCCTCAAACTTAACTCACCATGTTCAGGGCATAAATAGTATATATGTAGCTTTCATTTTCTGTAGAAGGGCTCATTATAATAATTAGCCTTGCCATATTTTTGCGCAAAATTACAGTTATAATTACGCCTTACTTTTGTTAATAAGGAATTTAAAATGTAACAAACCGTTGCTTAAATATATAAAAGCAACTTAAATGAAAGTACAGAGTTTCCCAAACATAAAATTATAGATTGAGCGCACCTTAATTACATATCAAATATGAGTTCATATTTTCGCAAACCTTTTTTCTACACTAAATTTCTAAATACAAACGACTTCAACACCTTAAGTTGCAGCTACAGTTGCGTATGTGTGTATGCTTGTATGTATATACATATGTATATACCTAGATTAATATAGTACTTCAGCAACCTTTCATACAAACTCTAAATTAAATATTTCGTGTTTTTTTGAATTTGCCAATGGAAATTTGGCAACAACATCTCCACCTATACCACTATTAATGTGATCACTAACTCTGCTGCTCTTGACTTTTCCATTGACTTCGACTTCGAGGGGAGAGGCATTTGCTTGTAGACTTTTACAATGAGCCAGATAAAAATGCTGCGGGTCAGCAGCAACTAACCAAAACAGTTTTGACCCCTGAATGTTTACTTTACATACTAATAACAACAAATATGTAAAGGCTTGGAATGTCAGAGAATAAATAACTATATGTACATAAGTATAATTACATTCAACTGTGCTACTAACTTTTTATGTGGGAAGGGAAGTGTAAATAAAATGAAAACAGTTGCTGCCAACTTTAATGAGTTTGATTGCCTCAGCTGAAATATTCAAACGTTGAAACTTGAAGCTTTTCAGCCCACTTAATTAGATTTTTGCAGCGCGTTAACGAGCTCATTCAAAGTTATTGTCAAATTATACTCGTATGTACCTTACACATACATACTTATGTGTATACATATTTCATTATGCCAAAGAAATAGGCCAATGTCAGGGTTAGATTTGTAACTTTTCGACAGGGAGTGAAAATGTTCAAACCATGGAAAATACATCTATCGGCAGAAACTTCCACTGAAAAATTTTACTTTTCCACAACGTCATCACCGAAATCACCGCAATTTGTCAGGAAACCACACCCTGCAATGGACGATGTCAACTCTGACGAGTCGACGTTACGAGTTTTCGAGAGAAAGGTTCTGCGGAAGATTTATGGTTTTCTGTGCGTTGGCCACAACGACATTGACATACTTGTAGTTCAGCGAATTAAAAGACAGCGGCTACTCTGGTTAGGTCATGTCGTCCGAATGGACGAAAGCAAACCAGCTCTGAAAGTATACGACGCAGTACCAGCGCGGGAAGCATAGGAACAGGAAGAACTGCACTCCGTTAAAGGTACCAGGTGGAGAAGGAACTGGCTGCACTTGGTATATCGAATTGCCGCCAAATAGCAAAAAAAGAAACGACTTAACTCGGCTATAACCGGCTATAATTTTTGGAAATCCCTGCCTTGCGGATATCGGACCATTTTAATTTTTAGAATAAAAAAAATCCGAATTTTTATTGTATATAGTTAAAGTGTATACCAGATGGTGTATACCAGATGGATTTTAAGGTAATTCGAGCTGAAGTCATAAGGCACGCCATAAAGGTTTTTTGAGAAGTCTAATAGAGACTTGATATCTAATTTTGATACCTCTCTTAGCCTCTTGAAGTAGAGGAAGTGTGCTAGCGTCTTTTGCCTGCTTGTCGTTAGTAATGCCCATCCGGCCCGAATGTGATGCCAATAAATTGAGACCTGCCACCTGATATAAGTATATACTATATATATATACATATATATATATGTATATATACATATATATAATACCCCGCAACCAAACATCTTGTAGTCTTTTCGAGCCCGTGTGTGTAAAAGGCTTGCGTTGTTTCCTTTCGGGGCCTTTGCACACGATCTTGGTGATCTATCTTGCCAGATGGAGGTTAAGAATATTTGAGCTGAAGTATGTATTCTTCATATAGAACGACAACACTTTTTGCGAAGTTTAATATCTAATTTTAATACTTCATTAAGCACCTTGGCCTGGAGATCTAGCCTGCCCTTAAGGCATTCCATTTCATTATGTTTCATTTTTAAATACTTGCGTATTTCCTGTAATTATTCGGTAGCCAGACGGCTGACACTTTTGTTATTCTCGTAAGCTATTTAGTTTTCCGGACGTCCTTGGAAGCCCCGGAATAGTCTTGTGTCCTGGAACCTAGCTAATATTTTTTATATATTGTCTTCACGTTAGAAATAGAACTCTTGATACATTGTGCGTCATGGCTTGAAAAAAACCGTTCATACCATTGGACTTAAACAATTCGAAGCCATGATTGCCCAAAGTATTTTGTTTTTCGTTATAATATCGGAGGGGATGTACTCTTTATATTCCCTGCAGCAAGACTCATCATTATCTTGGCAAGCTTGAATAGTTCCTTAACACTACGCCAAAGTGTTCCGAGCTCCCTGTTCTGCCAAGGCGGCTTCGAACCATACTTTCATATACCAAGAGAGCACGCCATGTAGTATCCTTTTTTGAGAATGTTTATGAGTGTGACTGCTAATTTCTCAAGTTCAGAGATTTGATCATATTCCCCGAGTCTAGTTAAATTCCGCAATAATATCTTACTCAATAAACGACATTTAATGTTCTTAGGGTTTCTGAAGCTCTAATTTGTATTGAGGCTGAAAACTTTGCTTGAAATCTCACATACTTATGGTCAGAACTGGAAAACTCAATTTTTACCAGGTTTGCTGGTGCGCTGTGTTACACCGAGACGTTTTTAGAGCCAATTTCAATATACAAATGTTGGTTTAGTAAAGACTCACTTCTGTCGTTGGTATCTCTGCTAGTCCATACTGTGTGGTGCGCATTAGCGTCTACGCCTAACATAAGAATCTTTTCGCCTTATCAGCCGCATCTACCAAGAACCTTCATTGTTAATTTCGGGTTTCTTCTCAGAGTTGGGTTAAGTCTTCGACTCACCATTACTAACGTCCTGCAACTAAGATCTCTGACTCACTTCTGTCGTTGGTATCTCTGCTAGTCCATACTGTGTGGTGCGCATTAGCGTCTACGCCTAACATAAGAATCTTTTCGCCTTATCAGCCGCAAATATATGTTGGTTTAGTAAAGACTCACTTCCGTCGTTGGTATCTCTGCTACTCCATACTGTGTGGTGGGCATTAGCGTCTGCGCCTAACATAAGGATCTTTTCGCCTTATCAGCCGCATCTACCAAGAACCTTCATTGTTAATTTCGGGTTTCTTCTCGGAGTTGGGTTAAGTCTTCGACTCACCATTACTAACGTCTTGCAACTAAGATCTCTCCTAGATTCTTCTTCACCTGTCGCTCCTCCAGTGTGTTTTCAATGTTATCAGCCGGGTTGCATTTATTGGAGCAAAGGTACACGCCAACTTCCCGAATATTCCTTAAAAAACATTCTCGGTCAACTTGCTTATTTCAAGGAAGCTGTCATACTCCTTGCCGGAGTTAGTGACCTTCAGCACTCTCCAATATTCCGTCTGCACATCACAGTTTTGTCTTTTGAGAACGCAAAAATACCGTTACGTCTCACAGGACTCGAAGCTTCACAATAACTTCCTTTACACTCACCAGCGAGGAATTTTGTTTACATTTTAGAATTTTTTCCCCAATAAGCCAACAAAGTTCGCATAGGTGTACCCGAGGCTCCATCCATTCTTTCGAAGAGCGACTGCTTGCTGCGTTCTATGAGCGCTACGATGAAGTACCTCTTAGCTATCTCGCTGGCCGTTGCTGTCACCTTAGAGGTTGAAGGTTTCCGCGGATCGCGCCTGGCATTTGGCCTTGCAGTCCCTTTTCTTCGTTGTTTTATCGGCCCGATTGTTTCGCTTTAACGGACAGCTGTATTTTTTCATCAATCCCTTACTCGATTCGGCTTACAATCTCGGATCCGTATAGACGCAGTAGAACTCCTCAACTGTCGTATGCAAAGCAAATATCCAGGAAGAGAAGTATGGTTGTACCTCCTGTCTGCTCTAGAAGCTAATCCAGATGTCAAGTCTTAATGGTGTCAGCAGCGAAGGCCCAATCAACACCCGCGAGAAGCATACAAATATACGATGATGCTGCTCAAAGGGAAATTACTGAAAGGATTCAAGTTCGTCAACTACTATAAATTTTGAGTTAAGTGTATTAGGTTAGGTCAAACTGGTAGGCCAATAAGCCACGTATAGACTAATTTTGGACCTTTGCGATACCAGATGGAGTTCAGTTCCGGTTGTGATCCTTTAGGATGTCTGCGCTTGACGTGAATTTTAACAGACTCTGCGGCCTCACTAGCGATACCTCCTCCAATGTATCATACCTTGGGGACTCCAGATGCTTACAGCACAATCTTGCCAAAGTGGGACAAGTGCACAAGAGATGCTCTACTTGTTTCCCTGGTGTCCAGCTCTAAAAATTTCCTGCAGTCTTCTGCGCCGCCAACAGACAGTTGCTCTCTACTAAATTTCTCAAGTTTCGATGAACCGATATTAGTACCTAGTGTACGTATATACATAATTTTCTGATATGCATACAAATTTACATAGTTTTTTGTTGGTAATTTTCGATTTAACTATTACAAATTATACAAATTATTGCAATTAAGTTTTGCCTTTTTCGAAAGGTTCAATAAACTCGAAACGGCGATTGCGCACTCTAAACACAGCTGTCAACAGCTTGCCATGCTGTTGGAGCACTGCGGCATCTCACGCTTCAGTCAAAATCTTGGTGGGTTATTATATCGCCAGCAATTTCTTCGCATAATTATCACAACGGATAGATGGATGAAACAGAAAAATAGCACAATCATATCGGCTATAGCCACTTTATGATTTTGCATACAAAAGAGGAAAAACGCGCATTCGAAATTTCTTTATATCGCCATTCCAACGCGGCCGAGGCGCCCGCTTTTCTCGCAGCCTTTCTCAGCTCACAAAAAAAATCGAAATTGAAAGTGCGCTTTTTATGAAGCTGCGTGCAATAATGCGGCAAGTTGTGCGTTTTATTTGTGATTTATGCAAAGAGCACAAACGAAACCACGAACACCAACAAGCAATCAAACAATACAGAAACGCACTGAGATGTTGAGATGTTTCTTTTGGTGTTGTTGTATGAATTTTGTTTGAGCACAGAGCTCAGCGCATCAAAAACACGTCAATATTGCGGTTAAGATAAACCAAGAAACAGCAAAAAGAAAGAAACAATTACACGCCAGCATAACTAAAATAAAGCATGTTGTTGTTGCTTACGGCCGCTGGTGGTTGCGTGTGCACCGCACACGGAGCAGAGCCCACATCTCAATTTGAAACGCAACAAAAGCTTAATTGCTGAGACGCAACAACCGTTAGGCGCAGCCGTATGCATTTGGATAAATGCAGCGAATAGCGAAGACGATAAACACCTTGGCGTCTTTGCGTTGTTATTGAGCAACTATGTACTCGCAAGAAACATAGGCATGCAGGCATGCAGGCATGCAATTTGCCCTGCAGGGAAACCTCCAGCTCTGTATGAGTATTTTGCCACTAAACGGAAAAAGAAATATTATGATATATCCTAAGTAGTAGCATTGGGGATCGTGAAATATATCCCGTCTTATCCGGCTGAAAGCCTTCAGGGCATTCGCATAGAATATAGTTTCCGCCGAATCTACTTTTCTCATTTTTTGAAGGTGAGATTTCATGGGTAGGTGCGCTGCGATAGAGCTTTTGGTCTATCCACCATCAACACAACCCTAAATAGCTTTGTAGTATGCCCTCTGCTGCTTCTGTTCCAAGACCTGATGTGTTCGTCTAGGATCCATTGCTTCTAACAACCCTTGCAGAAGCTGAATAGTCTGGGGCAGATTAAGGGAATTGTGTTTTCATCTGTCCCTGAGCCAACTCGCTACGTATTCTAATACCAAGATTACAATAACCGAGTTACCTGCCTGCTTGCATAACTCAACGCACTGAGACTGATAGACTGAGTGTTGGCAGTACGGAAAGTCTTCATTGCCGCTTGGCTATCCACAGTATGGTTTATGGACTTACTGGTTAAAGCAGAAGCCCAATTGGCACCTTCTGTTATGCACACAAGTTCGGTCTGGAAAACTAACTAATTATATCCATTCTTTTTTCCTGGGTATTAAAATGCTGTGTCTAATTCCTCATCGATCTCCGTTTCGCGGTCGCAATTTTGTTATCATTTTCCTTTAAGTATGGCCAACCAGAATCCTTTTTTTTGGTAAGCAATTCTCCGGTAGGGTTCTTACCCGCTGATACCAAACCCCTCAGAAAACTCTTAAAGTAGTACCTATCATTAATTATTTTATTAGTCTGAATAATCCATGACAAGGCGACTCCATTTCGTGAGACTTCTTCAACCTACTTTTGGATAAAATAAGTCGAGCTGCAGAACTAAACAGATTAGGTGCCATCTTCTATAAGAGTGTACAGCTGCTGGCGTACGCCGATGATATTGATATCATTGGCCTCAACATTCACGCCGTTAGTTTTGCTTTCTCCAGAATGGATAAGGAAGCGAAGCGTATGAGTCTGGTTGTGAACGAGCACCAAACGAAATATCTCCTGCCATCAAACAAACAGACGTCGCACTCGCGACTAAGCACCCACGTCACTGTTGACAGTCATAATTTCGAAGTCGTAGATAACTTCGTCCATCTTAGAACCAGCATTAACACCAACAATAATGTCAACCTCGAAATTCAACCCAGAATAATTCTTGCCAACAGGTGCTTGAGAAGGAAAGACCTCCACTCCGTTGGAAAGACCAGGTAGAGAAGGACCTGGCTTCGCTTGTAATCTACAATTGGCGTCACCTTGCGAAAAGAAGAAACGATTGAGAGCGCTGTTGTTAACTCGGCTATAACCCCGTAAGCGGTTTCTACGCCAGTAAAGAAGAAAAAGAATAATCCACGCATTTAATAATTTTATTGTTTGGATGATCGAATATGATCTTCTATAGAGCTAGACTAATTTCCTAGAGCTAGACTAATTTTCACGATGATAGTAATTTTTCTTGTAGGGTTATTCCGTTTTAATTAACCGCAATTACAAGTAAATTGAATCAAGTTTGCAAGCACAGAAAAACCAAGCAATCTGCTGAGAGCCTTTGTCATTCTTCTATCTTCCGATCCCCCATGTTGGTTGAATGTGAAACAAGGCAAGATAAATGTTATAGTAAAAGAAACCATTCGAAGCACGCATGCGTAAATGCTGTCAAATATATAGCCGTAAATGCATTCGTTTGTACCATATTATTGACGGCTTTAAACAGTTACCTCCTTAATTACGAGTAACTAACGTAGCAAGTCACAAACACACAGTGCAACTCATAAGGCCTTGCGGAAGGCTAAAATTAATGATCACACGTACACTAGAGTTTCGGTTAGAATTGTCGATTGGGTCTTAAGAAACTTATAGGAACTTTAACAGCAATCTCTGGTGGCGTTGTTGTGTAATTAACCGGTGATTTACGCTATAAGTGAAAAGTAGGGAAATCAGTTTAATTAATGTACTCTAGTCTGTCCCTTATTTCTAACATATGTACGTAGGTTGCTATATATATTTCTTGGCCTAATAATGTAAATAGGCATATTTATCAACGAAAATGTTTTTTTTTTTTTTGTCGATTGCTGTTTTGTTTCGGGCTCATACGCATAGATCCATGATTCGTCACTTGTGACGATCTTATAAACGTCTTTTGAAGCACCGCGATAGTATTTTTTCAGCATTTCTTTACACCAATCCACACGAGCCTTTTTTTGAGCGATTGTCAAATTGTGCGGGATCCAACGAGAACAAACCTTTTTTACGGCTGGTGGGAGAAATGCATAGGCATGCCTCTATCTGAAGGTATGTTACATAACGGTATTGCATTATCAGTTCACGTACGGCATCGATATTTTCTGGCACAACGGCTGGTTTTGGACGACCTTCACGGAACTCGTCTTTGAGCGAGCGTCGGCCACGATTGAATTCGTTGTACCAGTAGGATGGTGCTTCATAGCCCTACAAAGATTTTAGTTCATCGATGCACTCTTGTCGTGATAATCCGAGTCGAAAGTTGTGAAAAATGATCGCACGAAAATGTTCACGAGTTAATTCCATTTTTTGGCCGAGATGAATTTTTTAATTCCCTGTAAATAAAACAATTCACGATTAAATTACAAAACGTATTTCGTATTTTCCTCGTATTTCTGACAAAGTATGATATCGTAATTTATTGTTTATTTAGCTCAATCTGCACAATCTAGTCTGAACCCCCTATTTATGTCAAATCGTTACTAAGTTCGTTTATTAAAATCTTAGAAATTCTATAACAGAGCTTAAGCAGTAGCGGATTCAGAGGGGGGAAATGGGGGGCATTTCCCACCCCCACGGACTAAATGGCTTTGCTGCACACGCATCATGACATTGAAGTCACTGCAGAAGTTCTCGAAAGATCCTCAAAACTTGGCCCATATCGTTTTGTTTTGTGAAATTTTTCTATTCCAAACCGTATACAGTGTGTTTTCAATTTAGTAGGATTTGATATTAGAAGGTCGATTTAAAATTTTCCCTCCATGATATTAAACTGTATAACGACTACTATACAAGTAAATGGTACGGATAAGAAAAGTAAACATTATTGAGGTTAGGTTAAGATAGGTTAAATTGCTGATCTATTTTTGAGGAGAGAAGTCATGTGTAGAAGTTCACGCAAGTAAGGAAAGTCCTCTGAACGCCATTCATTTTGGAGTAGCCAGAAAAGATTATTTTATATATGTATGTCTCAAGTGGCTCAAGACTTCCGGTTTTAAACCAAGTATCCGCTGGGTAGTGAAAGAATATCCGTCTTAAGGCATGCTAAAGTGAGAAGGTGAACCATCCCTTCTCGGGTTGTGCGCTGGGCTTGGCATCCGCCAAGTAAAAAACGCCCCCAAAGAAGGAAACAACAACCGCGGATGAGAGACCTACCTTTTGATGGCTACTTCGGACTTAGTAGGCAATTGAGAAGTCCTCTCTTTACGATCAAAGTCCAAACTCTATAAGTCACTAATTATTCCCGCCCTGCTATTTGGTGCACAGATGGGCGTTGACAACATCTGCTGAGTCAACGTCACGAGTTTTCGAGGGAAAGGCTCTGCGGAAGATTTATGCTGTATTGCATTCGATGGAACGATGAACTGCACAAGATATACTTATAACGACATTGACATAGTTCAGTGAATCAAAAGACCACGGCTACGCTGGCTAGACCATGTCGTTCGGAAAGACGAAAACACTCAAGCTGGGAAAATATTGAAGGCTGAAACCGCCGGGGGAAGCAGAGGAAGAGGACGACCTCCACTCCCTTGGAAAGATCAGGTGGAGAAGAACCTGGCCTTACTTGAAATTTTCAAATAGGGCCAAACCCGGCTATAACTGCGTATGTGCTGTCCACGCCAATGAAGAAGAAGTACGTTCGCAGAACCACGCCACTAAATTTCCATCTTGCATTACATAATCCGTCTACAAACGCAGAACTGATAGATTTAAAGCGTAATACAGTATCCACACTAGTATTACTTTATGTAAATCGGCAAGTAAATCATTTCATTATTGGATTTGCATTTGCGACATACATACATAGCTTGTTGGCAGCATACCAATGAGCAATGTAAATTACCAATGATTATTGCCAGCGCATTGCAAATGCCACAGACTCCTAACCGAGTTGTTATGCAATACCAGAAGCAGTAATATAAAATTTCCACGATATAAACATTTCCTTAAAGTACTAATTCAACTGCGCTTAGGCGCATATTGGCGTCGCACTCGGTTACCAGTTACTCAAACAATTTTACTAGTCATCAAAATTGAAAAAAAGTTGAAAAACACCCACAAACCTTCAGCGAAATGCCGGCGTGCGAACAAAAACCAATATCTAAATATGATCAAATGCCGAAGCGTTCCATTAATATCACATGTTAGCGCCCGAAGATAATGAGGGACATCGCGAAAATTGTTTAATTTCGCAAAAAAACAAAGTACATAAATGCAAAACATGCAAGTTAAAAAAACAAAAACAAAATAGAGAGTTGCTAAATCATGGAAAAATACTAACCACATGCGGCAATGGATGAAAAGGATTGTAGTATTTTCCTAAAATCATTGAAAACCAACTGCTTTGGGCGCGTTTACTTTTCTTTTGCCGGCCTCTTGTTTTATGCTGGCTATAAGCTTATGTGCGCCTCTCACCCAGTCTTGGATGGCTCAAATGCAAGACGAATGTGACTACTCCGTTGCTTTTGTTACTTTAAAGCACAAACACACAATCGTTTGTGTCTTGACATGCACAAACATGCGCGGTGAAAAGTTAAACTTAACTCAAGTACAAATCATAAACAAAAAGCGATGGGGAAATGATGCTAAAAGCGCATAGCGTTAAAGGTAAAAGTGTTAAATGCACAAATCACACAAATCACGAACAAAAAGTCACATAAATACGACAGACAATAAATGCAAGCAAAAAACATGCTCTTTTCAGCTCAAAAATACAAATGTCGCGCTGCAAAGCTTATTTGCCCAGGCGCAGACACACGTGAATGCTATTTGAATAGCCAAATGTCACAAAATAGTGAAAGACACAAACCTCACGAAGTGGCATAAAGTAAGCGAAGAAGAAGATAAGCAATAATTATGAGAAATGCAATTCACCGTTTGGTGGAACAAAGAAGCGGCGCAACAGCCACAGTCTTAAAGATCAAGTGGCAGCTATGCAACAGTTGACCGTCAATGGCTAATGTTTGTGACTTGAAATGCTTGATTGATTACAGCACACCTATGTACACGCATACATACATAAATTATTTTAAATACACTTGTACGTGTTTGTATGTCTACCAACGGTCTGCCTTGAAAAACTGAATGTCGTTGCATTGTTGGTGCAACAGTTGTGGCATGCAATTTTTATGGCTCACCATTTGAAGAGCAAACAATAAGCGCCTTGTCTATACCTACATGTGTACAAACATGTGTTTGGTTTGTAGAGATTGCACCAGCGACTTTTGTCAACAGAAGAATTGCAAGAGCAGCAGCCTACAAATAGACCAGTCGTAACAATTTAAGCCAACAACAAGCCAATGAGCCAATAACGCAACCAACGTTTTAGCTTTGTGTAGAAAATTGCTGGGGAAATGGCAGACACTAGGCTGCAGCGTGGCAATCACAGTGGAATTTAATATTTAACTTAATTATTGGACCATATTCGGAGGTGTGAATTATTTGATTTCTGTTTGCACCGAAACTATAATACCCTACACAAATACAAAAAATTTCTTGCAAGCACTTAAATTTTATCGGTCAGTTTGTATGGCAGCTATATGCTATAGTGGTTCGATCTAAACAATTTCTTTGGAAATTGCAACATTGCCTTGGAGAATAATATATGCCAAATTTCCGCATGATATCTTGTCAAATAAAAAAAAATTTCCATACAAGGTTTGGATTTTTTTGATGAGCTTGTATGGCAGTTATATGCTACAGTGACTCGATCTGAACAATTTCTTCAAAGCTTGTGCCGTGTGCGTAAGTACGAGTAATAATTCGAGCCAAATTTCGTAAAGATATTTACCTAAATACAAACAAGTTCTCCATACAATAACTTTTGATAGTTGAGTTTATATGGCAGATATATGTTATAGTGATGCGATATCTTCATCGATTTTAAAGCAGCCTCCGGCAGCAAGTACAGGAACTGCCTCTATACCGCTATTTCTGAACTTGGTAACGCGGCAAAGCTAATACGGCTGTGTAAGCTGACATTGAGCAACACCAAAAGCTCCATCAGGATCGGAAAGAACCTCTCCCAGTCGTTCGATACCAAGCGAGGTTTCAGACAAGGGGACTCCCTATCGTGAGGCTTCTTCAACCTATTGCAAGAGATAAATAATAAATAATACGAGCCGCAGAACTAAATAGAGAAGGTGTAATTTTCTATAAGAGAGTACAGCGGCTGATGTACGCTGATGGTATTAGTCCTTTCTCGAAGAACAAAAACTAAACTACATATATAAGTCCCCCATCATTCCCGTTCTGCTATATGTTGTGGAGGCATGGACAATGACATCATCTGATGAGTCGGCCTTAAGAGTGATCGAGAGAAAAGTTTTCGATTCAGTAGCCACCGGTGGATACGAGGAAGAGGTCGCACTTGGCATCTCGTTTTGGCACCAAATAGCGAAAAAGAAACGATTGGTGCACTGTTGTTACCTCAGCTATAACCGCGTGAGCGATGTCTACGCCAGTAGAAGGAGAAGAACCGATATCGGCATTCCGACAAATACGCAGATTCTTGTGGAGAAAAGACTTTGGATATGGCTATTTAGCTCAGCTCGACAAACAACATTTATGAAATGATCTTGAGCTAGATAAAATTAAAGTAGTCCAAATAAACAAAGACCAAACGGAAGTAAAAATAGGCTAAGTGAAGAAGCTTAAGAGTCTTTTGAGAGAACTTTGAACTTAAAACTTTGTTAGAACTTTAAAACTTAATGGCAACAAATTTAATAAGAAACAAAAGAGGTTTATGACCCCTAATATGACACTGTACCACAATTCCTAGTTATGATTCACGAGTATGCATATGTATGTACGGTTACAGAGTGTATGCGAAGCGGCCAAGAAGCATTATGTATATGTAGTTGTTGTACCGACTTTCCAGCTGCTTGCTACCGCATTTTCCCGCCTTTCTCCCAGCTAATGTATGTATGTATAGTACAACTACGTTTAGTTTTCCGCACCGTCAACTGATTATTTCATTCAGCGGCTGTGATAGACCCCAACAGTTTCGCGTTGTGTTATTGTGCTTTCAGGCAGCTTGTTGGTAGTAGCGGCGGCAGCCGAGTGCAGACTTGTTGCTAGCGTAGGCTTTAGTGGTTAGTAATATACACCTTTGCAACTCTTCGCGGACGACAGTCTGCATTTGAAGCTGAAACGCGCTTGACGGTCGCAACGGTTGCTTTCTTCGTTAGAGAAAATTCGCCTTAATAATTGTGAGAAGTGAAAAAGGTGTTGTATCAAACTCAAGGCGCACTCAAGACAGTGGCTCATTAATAAAAACGAAAGTGTGTATAATTTTTATTTGTGCACTTAACGGAATATTCAATTAACAAAAGTGTATAATTAAAATAACAGTTTTTTTGAATTCTGACCGCGCTACATACTGTAGTTTTTGTGTTCCAACATTTTTTAAAGTTTCTGTGTTTTTTTCTTCAATTTTGAAATATTTAACAATTTCAAAATTTTCAGTGACAACTTCTCACAGCAAAAAATATTTGCTTACAAAAAACTGAATTAAACAAATAATTGCCAAATTATAATATAAAAACGATTTGCTGCTAATCGCGTATTACCGTAAACAATATTATTGCTCAGCTGTTCATCGCCGTTATTTGAAAGGATTTTCACTTTCACACGTAGTGCACGGGAATAACGGAATAAAAACGAATTAAATCCAAACCGAAAAGCAAAGAAAATTAAATCGTGCGCCGTAAAACACACACGCGCAACTCGCAACTCGTAACTTTTGCCGGTCACTCTTAGTCGCGCGAAACGACTTCGGACACAAGTTGAAACTTTGATACGCGTGAGCATTTCTCCACCAAAGCACCACAGAAACACAAGAGCAACAAGTTTTACAATCACTACACTTGAACTGAATTGTGCCACCTTGCCACAAGCCGTTGTGTGGCAGCAATCGGCTGAACGAATTAAGTCAAGGCTGTCGTGATAAGCGACCAAATAATAGCACAATCTCAATCGCAAAGCGAGCAAAAGCAATCGCGCAGCGCAATGCAAGTCATGGAAATATCATCGAAAGACATGGTAATTATTATTGCTGCTGCTGCACCAACCCGTCACGGGACACATGCACAAGATTGAGAGTAGTAGGCCGTTAGTTTAGCGAACTTCACTCACCAGCTAGTTTTTATTAGTTATTGTTTGCAATTAAAACGGGGCAAATCAAACTGGTTCGGCTCCATGCTCCTCGCACTTTTACTACAAACAGCGCGAAGCTCTGCTATTTGCTCTCACCTGTCGCTTGTCTGTTCCCGTTGATCGATATCTGTCAGTGCGTCAGTGTTAACCAAAATCTAACGGTTTATTTACAAACGAATCCAGTTTTTAACCGCTGCGTTTAGTATTCCTACTTTTCAATGCAATTATATCCTCTTTATTAAGTTATTGACACAAGATTGTGGCATATTTATGGCATGTGAATTTAACAGTGGTCGCAGTCGTTAATGTACAGTGGTCTAACTTTGGAACGTATGCCGGTTTCTATTTTTTATATTGACCAAAGTGAAAATTAAATGAGTTCATACAAAAAATACTTGGTAAGACAAATACAAGCAAACAGTTGAATACAATCATAGGCAAACGAAACGGACACGGTTTTTTCCGGCTATGGACTCTGAACTCAGGAGAATTCTTCTTCTTCTTAATTGGCATAGACACCGCTTACGCGATTATAGCCGAGTTAACAACAGCGCGCCAGTCGTTTCTTCTTTTCGCTACGTGGCGCCAATTGGATATTCCAAGCGAAGCCAGGTTCTTCTCCACTTGGTCCTTCCAACGGAGTGGAGGTCTTTCTCTTCCTCTGCTTCCCCCGGCGGGTACTGCGTCGACTCAGGAGAATAGGTTAGGTTAAAAGTTCAATTCTAACAGTGATCTCACTTAGACAGCTTACAGCCCGTTCGTTGTGGTGCCTAAGGCTCCTATAAAACTGATCCTAAAGACGCACATAAATCGAGTGGATAGGTTATGTTAAAAATTCGATTCTAACAGTCTCTCACTTAGACATATTTAATACCGCCGCTCCTTTGTGTTGCCTAAAACTGCTGTAAAATTGATCATAATGACCTACATACCCCGATGAAGAGTTTTTAGCCGATCACAATTTTGTTGACTTCAGCTATGTCTCCAGGTTCGCAGAAGGTATGACTGCTGAGATGTTTCAACCTCAGTCTTGCATAAGCTGCACAATGGTTGAGAATGTGCCAGGATGTTTCCACCTCACTTTCTTTCCAAGTTTTCGTCCAACTGGAATTATAGCCTAACAACATGAAAGTCTATTTGACAATACCCGGTAAGAACTCCTACACTTGCGACTGGATGAACTTTATTGAGAGCAAGTATTTCAGTAGATTACCTACGTTCTACTGTAGGCCTGAAGAATAAGGCAATCGCGCAAAGGCCAGTCATCAACCAACACCTGCTAAGCACACGCAAAGTCCAAGAGTCTAATGCTAGAACGCAAGAAATCAGTGGTTATCCAATCCAATCCTGCACTGCGGACCAATAAGTCTACTGCTATTTTAAAAGCAGCCACTTCTACCTGAAAGACACTACAGTAGTTCAGTAGCTTAAAGCCGAACTTGACAGAGTGCTCCTTACAGAACACTCACCCACCGACCTTTCCTGAAATAACTCACTGCGTCTCTTCTGCTACAACTTCTTGGAGAAACAGCCGACAGAAGTAGCTTCTGCGACATAATGGTCCAAGTTTTCAAAAATACAATTAAAGGTGGAGAGATTTTCAGAGTAGCCGTGTTTAGACCTCTTTATATAGCCAGCTTCTCCGGTTCTTAAAGCGACCTTCGCAGAATACATCTGCCGGTAATAACTAAGTGTTTTGTATTATTGGCGGCACCGCAGATGCCGATCTTTGAATGCATATTATCTCAGCAAGATTGCCCAAAAACAATATGAGAATGTGAGGAACATTAAGTTACAACAAAAGTTAAGAATTGTGTAATACTTCGTACTAGATAACTTTCTAGGATTTGAATTCAGAAGCATCAAGTTTTTTCATGTGACTTTCAGAAAAATATATATTAAATAATGTATATTACATCAAAGTTAAACTTATTTAAAATGCATTCTGAATAACTGCCGACCACAAAGAAAGGGAGTTTGTTGTAATGTTCCTAATTTAGAACAAGTAAGGAAAGGCTAAGTTCGGATTTTTTTTATACTCTTGCAACTTTCAAGAATCAAAGCCAGGGAAATACCTTAAAGTGTAAAACGTCAACCAGTCAATTCGGCAAAAGATTTGTTAGAAAAACGAAAATCACTTTATGTAGTACATATATGGAAGTTGGGGTAGTAACGACCCTATTTTATCTTGCTTCCCAATACCACCTACAATTAACATGCCACATACTAAAAAACCAATCATATAGAGTAAAGTCAACCGGAATTTCAAAAATCCTGATATGAGTTATATAGGGGCTAGGTCAAGTTTTTACTCAAATTCATCTATTTTAGGTACAAACATTCACCGTTATGAGTAAAACACGTTCTCTCAATTGGTTGAGATAACTATTTGGCCGATATATGCGGTACAAAGTCACCAGGATGTTCGAAAAACTTTATATTAGATATATGGTTGCTGAGGGAAATATTGCTCCAATACAATACATTTTTGACATACACACATACCATTGGATTATACCTGAATTTCAATTATATATCCCACACATTGACCGATATTTTCCAACAAAAGTCAACTATAGGTACTTGAGTCCAAATATTCGGTGCCTATGGGCTTGAAAAGTTTGTTGGATTTGAACAACTTTTGGTCATAAGGTGGCAAAGGCATTATTGGTGCAAATATTATCCCATTCCAATAATTGTTGCTCGATTTCTGTACTGGAAAGTGAAAGAATCAAGGGGAATTTATATGTAAATGTGTTATAAGGGAAGTAGGCGTGGTTGTTATCCGATTTCGTCCATTTTCGTAATGTGATATTAAAATATGAGAAGAATGCCACTTTAAACGCGTTTAAAGTTTCAACTAACGATTTATACCTGCGAGCAGTAGAACGCTGCCATTCAAAATACGACCTTGCCGATTTCACAGGATATTTTTGGAAATATAAGCTATTGAAAAAGCAAAAAAAAAAAATTTTGAAAGTGTCACACTGGTGTAGCCCCTTAAATATTTCTGGTCTATTTATAGTACTTATTGAATATATTGCTCTTTTAGTAGTTTTTAACCGTACCGTTGTGTGGACAGTTATTTTCACACTGTTGGCAGGAGTTCTTATATTATTTGTGTTGGGTGAATTTCGTTGCTCTAGCTTTATTGTTTTAGGAGATACATATGTACATTAAACTTATTAGGGGGCGAGACCACGCCCACTTTTTTTAAGTTTTTTTTCCTCAGGTGCTCCTTGCTACAAACAATCCCCAGTTGTATATCTTAATTTAGTGCTTAGTTTGGCACTTTATGTGTTTTCGGTTAATGGCGGTTTGTGGGCGTGACAGTGGTACATACCAAGTCGAATCAAGATATCTCAATTTTTACTCAAGTTACAGCTTGCACCGATGGACAGACAGACAGAAAGTTACCCAGATTTCAACTTTTCTCGCCGTTCTGATCATTTATATATATATAACCCTATATCTATCTCGATTAGTTGTAGTTGTTACGTACAACCTTTAGGTGAACAAAACTGTGTTGCTACAGATGCAGGAGGCAAACGTACAAAACATTCGTCTTATTGGGCGGATTGAAAGAAAATGGTGTATATTTTATAGTCACTAAAAAATTAAGACAATATTATTTTTAGCCTATGTATTGGTTTAGCTCCCTAAGCAATAAATCTAAAATTCGAATAAGGAGGGTTGGTCTACCCTGTAAAAATACCTTCCCATCTTACATTTATTCATTACTACTTGTATATTTCCTATAAGTTGGTCTATAAATTATAATATTAAACAAAATTTTACTAAATTGTAATGGAAAGATATTTGTGCGTTAGTTATGCATAAATGGTAAAGGATTGAACTATAAAGCGGGCAAATATACTGTTTTGACGACATCTTCTACTTATAGTTTTTGTTAGACAACAAAAATATGTAGTTCCTTTAATATCCCTTATATGCATAACTATAATGTGCACTTTAAATTTACCTTACATTTCAGGAAGTCTGTTCGAATTCCATATCCGACTTGAAGGTGGATGCGTCCTTTCGAAAAATTGCAAAAAATGCAATTTGCTTCCATATTTGGAAAATTGAAGAGGATCGTCTGGAAGCCGAGCCCAAAGCACAGTACGGAAATTTTATCGACGACTGCGCATATATTATTTACGCGGCTGCGCCAAAAGGAATCTACGTTAATCAGGAAACTATAGTAAGTGACGCTTAGTATCAGCTTAAGTAAATCGTATGGCATTAAAATGTTTTACATGTTTTACCGTTAATTGTGTAGACACGTGAAACAAAGCCTGGAACTTACTTAGAACGCTTCATACACTTCTGGCTGGGCGAGAAGGTCTCCGAACAGAAGCGTTCTAATGTCGCGCACAAAATACAAGAGCTCGATTCCTACTTCAACAATGTAGCCACCGAATATCGTGAGACACAGGGCAATGAGAGCGCTCGTTTTTTGTCCTATTTCAAGAAGGGTTTCACGTAAGTACATTTCCTTTGGTGATTGTGAAAAAACAGTTTCCTATTAATATGCATTACTATAGCATACTTTCGAGCAACTTGCTTGCTACTAAAAGCAGCAATCGTCTCTATCAGCTGCATGGTCGTAAATGGTTGCGTTGCATAGAAATGGACAGTATCTCATGGGATTACTTTGGTTCCGACTACATTATGCTGTTGAAAACCGAAACAAATGCTTTCATTTGGATCGGCCGTTCGAGCAGTACAGCCGAACGGCGCAGTGCACTTGACTGGGTTACAAAACTTGGCATGAATGCATCCAATGTAGTTGTTGTGGACGATGGTTATGAGCAGTCGTTGCCGGAAAAGCTGAAAAATCAGTGGAATTCTTTTCTACCGCTAAGTCAGCGTGTCGTCAGTCAAGTTTCGGCAACACCAGACAGACAGCAAAACAACAAAATCAAAATATATAAATGTGGTTATAGGGGTACGCGCTTACACTTGGATCAGCTTGATGTGGTCATACCAACCAAAGAAGACCTGAGCGACACGAGCACAGCTTATGTTTTGGATGGTTGCTTGCAAGGTATCTGGCTGTGGGTTGGAAATATGGCACCACATCAGGATAAAATAAGCGCCATGGGCAATGGTCGAGCTTTTGTCAAAAAGGTGTGTATAAAAACCTAAGTCGTGAGTTAATTTTCACTTGAATAGATGCGCATAAGTATTTAGAATTGTTTATTTATTTACTTATACAGAAAAAGTACCCTTATTCAACGCCCGTTATACGTGTGGTGCAAGGCCATGAACCAGTAGAATTCATACGTCTATTTCCGAACTGGCAGCAAGACGCTACTGAGTCAATAATGGCCATCAAACCGGTCTCGACCATATTCAAGCGCTTCGATGCACTTACGCTTAGCCAACGTCCAAAGATGGCGGCAGACACACAACTGATTGATGACGGTACCGGTGAGAGGAAGATCTATCATGTAACCAAAGATCAAATTATGGAGAAATCACAATCGAAGACAGTTATATTTATAACAAATCATTGTTATGTCGTTGAATATACGGTAATGGTGAGTGTTTTAACTGCAGTCGCACAACTCGAATTCGAATTAAGGTATTTTTCATCATTCAGCTACCGACAACAAATCTCGCTGATGCACAAAATGTGGGCGTCAGCACTATTATCTATCAATGGAATGGCTCAGAAGCCAATGCTGATGACATTGCTAACTGTGAACGCTTCGCTTTGAGCACTTTCGAGAAACTCCATAAGAAAGCTATGTTTGTACAGATGTGTGAGTATGATGAGACTCCGCATTTTCTGCAGATTTTCGATGGAAAGCTAATTATACTACAGAGTGAGCGAACCTTGTTGTCGCATCACAACAACAACGTTAACTATATTAGCAACGAGTTGTCGTTAATGAATAGGGACTATTTTGTGTTGCGTGTCTACGGCGATACGAGTTACAATGCAAAAGCTACGGAAGTGTACCCTTTGAACACGATGAGCGGTAAAGAGTGTTATGTGGTGAAGACAAGTCACATTTGGGTATGGTGCGGTCAGAGTTCGACGGGCGATGCACGTGAAATGGCAAAGAACATTGGTAGTCTCCTGGGCGAATGTTCCTTGGTGGTGGAGGGCAAGGAGCCGAAGGAGTTTTGGCGTTCACTTACCACATACATGTCACAGCCGCTGATCAATGGTAGCATTAGTTCGGGTAGCAGTAACGGTAGTAGCACATCGCCATTGAATGGTTCTTTTGTGTACAACAACAATAATAATAATGTTACAAAGTTGCGTCTGCAGCCACAACTCTTTTTGGCTTGGTTGCAGCGTGGTAAATTCTTCATGAGAGAAGTCATTGGCTACGAACAAAGTGATCTCTCACCCGAATCGATATATGTGCTTGACACAGGTCTGCTTTCGTATATTTGGCTAGGCAGACAGGCGTCTACATATGAGAAGGACAAGTATATGAAGATGGCTCAGCTCTACCTTGAATCGGTGCCCATAGCACGTCGACCAACGACAGCGGTAGCTGTAATTCGTCAAGATGACGAACCTAATACTTTTAAAGGTCTGTTCGAGAATTGGGATCATAACCTTTGGAATGTAAGTGAATTTTTTATTTAAGATTTGGTTGAGAAGTTTCCATGGTGGTTTAATATTGCACTCCTTGTAGAACTATGTGAGCTATGAACTCAAGCGACAGGCTTTTATGAAACAAGGAAATATGCCAAATACCAATAATACAATTACGAATGGTATAAACGGCAATGGAATCATACCATCTGTGTTGAAAAATCATCTGAAGGATTTCGACCTCCATCACAAATATCCAATAGTCACGCTACAGCAGGAAACCGATCTATTGCCGCCAGAGGTGAATCCACTTAAGCGTGAGGTAAATATTAATAGTAAAAAATAACGGTTTGTTGTTACCTCTAAAACCAATCGATGTTGTTGAAGTTGTTTCAGTCTATTTGTGATAGCTAGTATTGTCGTGGTGAAGTGTTATCCGTTTTTGGGGGTTAGTTTTCTTGATTTCTTGAAAGACAGCTGGTAGGCAACAATTTGATTGGAAGTGATTCGTGCGCGAGCAACTTTTGTTGGATTTGGCTCAACTAAAAACACCAATACAGTTAACTGCTGTTTACTTTCGGGCTCATACGCCTAAATCCACGATCCCTCACCTGTCACGATGTCATAGACGAAGCATATTTCTTTTTCAACATTTATCTCGACCAATCTACACGAGTCTTTTTTTGAGCGATCGATAAATTGTGTGGGATCATAGACTTTTTCGAAGCACCGTTGTCATATTTTTTCTCTCCCGATAGGTTACTTGACGATCTTGCAAAATCAGTTTACGCACAGCATCAAAGTTTCCGTGTTTGGGGGACTTGAACTGATCCTCGATTGAATTCACCATACCATCGATAGATAGTGGTCCTTGATAGACCTTCAACTCGAAAATTGAATTAAGTTTAACTATATACTCTTGACGAATTAATCCACGATTTAGCTCCATTTTTTGCTCGAGAAGAATATTTTAAGTTACTGTAAACAACACAAATAACGCTCGTATGCTGAGCATGCATACTCTCGAAAATGTCAATCTTTACAATAAAATTGTGAGTTTCCAGATTACAACACTGGTGTTGCCAAATCCCGAAATATAAAAAGCAACCTATGTAACTCCAAGTGCGCCATACACGAAATTGGCGAGCAGTGCGTGTCTGAAATTAGTATAGTCGGTGAATTGTTCAATATAGTCAACATAATAAAGGATTGACATCTTGATGCCCCTAGGAGGCGGCGCAGCTTCGAACAGACGACTCCAAAGATAAGTTTTGCGGAAACATTCCAACAGAACCTGTTTGGAGAGGTATGCGTTATGTTCCTTAAGCGAAGATTCTTTGTCCGCCTTTCACTTCATCCAGGGACCATATCGGTGTTGCTTAGTTTATGACCGAACGGCCGATTGCATGGTATGTTGCCAGCAACGTTTATTTGTCTTTTCCCCAGTGCTGCCGTCTTGCGACTTGAGGATTTTGTTTCGGCTCTACTACTTAAGCAATAATCGCGCCGTATGCGGAGAGGAGCTTAGACGATCAGGTATAACGCCTAAAAACATAGGGTGGACGGAAATTTATACTGTGGATGTAGTTGAGAAGTGTGTTAGGCTCATAAACTTTACCTAGTCTTTATATTTACTTCATCACATAAAGGGAAATAACTTATATAGCTAAGGACAATATATTTTTGCAACCATTTTTAGTTAGTTATTAATATTTAATTAAAACAGGCGTTTATTATATTATTTATATTTTTATTTTTTATATAAATAAAAAATCTTGCTGAATACATTTCTCCCAAAAATATAATATACATAATACTTTGCCTTTATTTTAGGTTCATTTAACACATGATGACTTCGTCTCGCTTTTCAACATGTCTTTCTGGGAATTCGATGAGCTACCCGTCTGGAAGAAACAAGAATTGAAGAAAAAATATAAACTATTTTAGGCAATCCGAGTGTAGTCACTTATCCGAATCTACTCAAAAACCATTTGAGTTGTTGTTATAATCGATGAGAAATATGTACCCTACAATAGTATTGAATGAAGAAAACATAAAAAAATAAGTTTTCATACGCATAACTTACCTTACGTTTCGAATTAATTTTAAATGTCTATATATTTACAAATTGAATTTTTGTAGTACTGAATAATTACATACATACTTATATAAACCTATGTAAATGTAAATACGGTTTTATGGAATAAATTTGTCGCTTGAAATACTATATGTAACTATGGTTTGTGTTAACAAATTTTTAAGATTTATAGATACGGAATTGAGCTTCTTTCTTCTTGATTGGCGTAGACTTCGCTTAACCGGTTATAGCCAAGTTAACAAAAGCGGACTAGTCGTTTCTTGCTTTCGCTATATGGAGCCAAAAAAAGATACCAACTGCAGCCAGGTCCTTCTACACCTGGTCTTTCCATTGAAATGAAAGTCCTCCTTTTAAAAATACGGGCACTGAATTGAAAACCTTCAAAGCTGGAGTGTTCTCTTTCAACCGGACAACATGACCTAACCAGCCCAGCTGTTTCCTCTTCTCGTACAGCTCATCAACTGCGGCACTCGCCGTTGCCAATGCGATCAAAGACCAAACTCAAGAAGTCCCTCATCATTCCCGTCCTGCTAGTCAAGGCGGATATTGTTGTTGGTGTTGATGATGGTTTCAAGATGTTTGTTTGATGACAGGAGATATTTTTGCTTGTCCTCGTTCACAACCAGACCCATTTGCAGATCAAGCAGAACTAGCGGTTCGGTTGTTGAGGCCAATGATATCAATATCATCGACGTTCGCCAGCAGCTGTACATTGTTAATGAAGATTGTACCTTCTCTATTTAGATCTGCTGCTCGTATTATTTTCTCCAGCAATAGATTAAAGAAGTCACCCGACAGGGAGCATCCTTGTCTGAAACCTCGCTTGGTATCGAAAGGCTGGAAGAGAACCCTTCCGATCCTGACGGAGCTTTTGGTGTTGCTCAACGTCAGCTCACAGGGCCGGAAGAGAGGAGTTCATTATACTCTTTAACTGGGGCCCTTATGCCTCACTATGTAGATGTTCGATAGAAGACATCAAGTGGCATTCTGTCGTAATCCGGAGCACAGTACTCTGACAGGACTGGAGCTTACTCGTCTTCGTTTCACTGCATCCAGGCGACCATATTGGTGCGGCGTAGTTAACTACCGACCGGCTATGTACTTGGCGATAATCGCAGTTGTATGAGGAGTGAAGAAGCATAGACTATTAAAAGTTATACCTAATATCTTAGGATTATTGACAGTCGGAGTCTTGACGCCATCAACTGCAATATTAAGGTCTGCACACCTTCGTCCAATTGGTATATATGGTCGCTGTGGATTTGGTGAGGGGGAGTGTTAAGTTGCGTGCAGAGAGGATGCGAGAAAGGTCGGAGAGATAGCCGTTTACCTTTGAACACATGTCAGCGATTCCATTGCCGGATGTCAATATCGTGCAATCATCAGCGTACGAGGTTATGGAAGTTAAAAAATAGCGGAGGGAGGACACCACCCTGCTGAACTCTTGTTTAATTCTTCTCAATTTAGAATCTTCTCGAAACAGTACAAACGACCGCTCAAATAGTTCATGATCCATCTCTTCAGTCCTGGATGGAGCGTAGTTCTTTCGATGTCCTGTAGTAGCGTAGTGTGACTGACTGTGTTAAAGGCTTTTGGTTGGGTGGTTATTGGTTAAGGCCAGGAACCATCTGGGCGTTTATGACGCTAAGTGCTGTAGGTACTGTACACTCGGGTGGTGAGTGAAGGTCAGGACTAGCAAGGCCTCAAGTGTCTTCCCTACTAGGAAGAGGAGAGTTATCGAACGTTAGGGCTCCCCTCTATTGGCGACTTTCCCAGGTTTCAGTAGTGGGACCACTCTTCCGACTTTCCACACATCGAGTATTTACCTACTCCCGTCAAGCCTAGATGCTTTAGAATTAGCATGTTGATTTCATCAGGGCCAATGGATCTGGACGTTTTCGCCTTATTGAGGACACTCTGAACCTCCTCATCGGTTAAAGTAAAGGATGGACATCATCCTTACATCTAACACATCGCTTGTTTTTGTCTACCGAAGGGTGCAGTGTAAATTGCCATCTAAAATAGCTCGCGCACTTCTTCGGGTCCGAAGAGGCACGGCTATTGAATTGAATTTCAACTCGGTCACCATGTCTCTTCGGATTACACAAAGCCTTGACAGTAGTAAAAAGCTTACTCACACCGGCGGAGAGGGTACAGTACTTCAAGTGCTATATTCATTTCATCCACTTGAGTTGGTTTATCATTTGCCGAACCCTCAAATTGAGATAAAATAGCTGCGTCTGCAGAGAAATTAGGGTGGAGTTCAAATTCTTCCAGCCGAGATGACGTTCGCCGGCGATTACGTCCGTAGGAATGGGTAACGAAATAAAGTCGGGGGGTTTCTCGATCGAGATTTTCAATATTTGCAAATAATCAATGTGACGAGTTGAGTTTATTTAGCCTTGTCCATCCGTGTTTTTATACGCTGTGATACGAACTGAACGATCAAAATCGAATTCTTGTATGGAAAACTTTTTTATTTGACAAGATATCTTCATGAAATTTGGCACGAAAAGCTGTCCAAAACAAAGCTATTACTATATTACTATATTTTACATTTATAAAATTTGTTTGTTTATGATGGGTATTCTAACTTCCACACAACCGAAGTTAATGTTTTTCTTCTTTTAAATATACATACACACATATTTTTTGTAAAGTTGCTGATTTTGTGCACTGAAACGTCAACTTCATTCAAAAACCACAAATAAGTCAGTGCGCATAATTTCATTGGGTACTGAAGTTATCAATCACATCCCTTTATTTTTAAAGTTTTAAACAAAAACATTGTATTATTCAATTATTCATAATTAAAAATTAATACAATAATATTTAACAAGAACTTTTGTATTGCGTTTTAAAGAATTAAAACTGCAATTTACTTATATATATGTATGTACATGGCTAGTTCAGGTTAAAATTTCAGCATCCGCTGCCGTTGTTACGTCGACCGTCTCTACTTCATCTGAGTCCGGTTCATCGTCAGAGCCTAGGTATTGAAATAAAGGAAATTGAAATATAAATTTTACGCCAGAAAAATGTTAATGTTCTTTTAATACTTGGAAAAAATAAACCTATTATGAATTCAAAGAGGCCGCCTAACAGATCAAAAAACATGTCTAATATATTAAATAGAAGTAAATTTTATGCGTTGGTCAGCTTTAAGCACTGGATAACTAACTATTACTAAGTGATCATGCGTCGCAGAATAAGTTTACGTTTCAGTGATATACATTCAATGAGCCATGTAATTATTTTATTCTAATAACCGTAATTATTCGGATGAGTCGTCACAGAGCATATGAACTTACAAATATTCACAATTATTTACGATTACATTTGATTTGAAACTGAATGATTATACACAAAAATATATGTATCTACACCATCTTTTTGAAATATAAAAAAAAAGTTTAGGATTCCTCGGAATCGTCATCATCGTCACCACCACCTTAAAAAAAAACAATGAAAATTATAAATTCTGTTATCTTGCAAAAGGTACAGCTCACCGAAAGAAAACAATCCTGATATAAAATCGAATATAATTTGCAAAAAATCCAAAAACATTGCTACCAATCATTGCAGATTACCAATCTAAACTAAATCATAGCATCAGTTTTGATGAAACAAGTACCCTACTGCAAATAGTTGGTCTATTATTTTTAATGATCTTGCAACTTTTAAATGGAAGTAATTTAATATATACAGAGAAAAATAATCATTATGCCGCAAATACAATTTTATTTTTGGTGGAGGAGTTGGTTTTTAACTCTTGTAGAACTCCCAAAAGTGATCTAGTGACCGATGCCCATAGCATACTAAAATTTTGGAGGGAACATTTCTCTAACCTGCTGAATGGCAGTGAAAGTACAACGCCAGGAGAAGGCGAAGCCGATTCCCCAATCGATGACGATGGAACAGACGTTCCATTGTTCGACCATGAAGAAGTTCGAATAGCAATTACCTGTCGGAAGAACAACAAAGCAGCGGGGGCCGATGGTTTGCCGGCCGAGCTATTCAGCCACGGCGGCGAAGAACTGATAAGGAGCATGCATCAGCTTCTTTGTAAAATATGGTCGGACGAAAGTACGCCCAACGATTGGAATTTAAGTCCACAACAAGGGAGACCCCACAATTTTCGCCAAATACCGTGGGATAAGCCTCCTCAACATCGCGTATAAGCTTCTATCGAGCGTATTGTGTGAAAGATTAAAGCCCACCGTCAACAAACTGATTGGACCTTGTCAGTGTGGCTTTAGACCTGGCAAATCAACAACCGACCAGATATTCACCATGCGCCAAATTTTGAAAAATACCCGTGAAAGGAGAATCGACTCACACCACCTCTTCGTCGATTTCAAAGCTGCTTTCGACAGCACGAAAAGAAGCTGCCTTTATGCCGCGATGTCTGAATTTGGTATCCCCGCAAAACTAATACGGCTGTGTAAACTGACGTTGAGCAACACCAAAAGCTCCGTCAGGATCGGGAAGGACCTCTCCTCTGATATTGATATCATCGGCCTCAACACCCACGCCGATAGTTCTGCTTTCTCAAGACTGGACAAGAAAGCAAAGCAAATGGGTCTGGCAGTGAACGAGGGCAAGACGAAATATCTCCTGTCATCAAACAAACGGTCGTCGCACTCGCGACTTGGCTTTCACGTCGCTGTTGACAGTCTAACTTCGAAGTTGTAGATAATTTCGTCTATCTTGGAACCAATGTATACACCACCAACAATGTCAGCCTGGAAATCCAACGCAGGATAACTCTTGCCAACAGGTGGTAGTTCGGACTGAGAAGGCAATTAAGAAGTAAAGTCCTCTCTCGACGAACAAAAACCGAATTCTATAAGTCACTCGTCATCCCGTCCTGCTATATGGTGCAGAGGCTTGAACGATGACAGCAACTGATTGAGTCCACATTGCGAGTTTTCGAGAGAAAGGTACTGCGAAAGATTTATGGTCCTTTGCGCTTTGGCCACGGCGGATATCGCATTCGATGGAACGATGAGCTGAATGAGATATACGACGCCATTGACATAGTTCAGCGAATTAAAAGACAGCGGCTACGTTGTCCGAATGAACAAAAACAGCTCTGGAAGTACGCAGTACCTGCCGGAGAAGCAGAGGAAGAGGAAGACCTCTACTCCGTTGTAAGGACCAGGTGGAAAAGGACCTGGCTTTGGAATATCCAATTGGCGCCACGTAGCAAAAAGAAAAAACGACGATATCTACGCCAATAAAGAAGAAGAGGTTGGTTTTTAAAACTTTCGAACTTTTTTTGTCTTAGATTAAAGCATACTTCAGAAATTTTGTGTTAAATTTTCAAATCGATTAAATCACAATTGACAAATTATGGCTTCATTTAAATGCGTTCAAAGCTTTTTTACGACAATTCTTCTTTTTAAAGTTGGTGAACCTCATCACGTCAAACCTACTACACCGATCGTTTTGAAATTTAGACCAGTAATTTACGCTGTTTTTTTAATTTGTTTATATTTTTTATTTTACAATAAAAAATTATTACAAGGACAACAACAAGAGCATTGCAATGCAACTTTTTTCCAAAACGGTCCCGAGTGATTGATGTCACTGTCGTATTTATTAATATTTCTCCATGAAAATTTAACACAACATTTTTAAAATGACATATTTTAATGTACCATTGGTTAAAAAAAATACAGTTTTATAAAAAACAAATCATAAAAATGGGTATTTCTACACGAATTAACCCTAGCCCCTTTAACCAAACAAAATTTAAATGAAATATAAATCTTTACTTCATTCCATTACTCACTATATGGAAAAATCATATCAGTTATAAAACTAAAAACTATACGCAGAAATTCACAATCTTCCATTTTATTTTTTATACTAAATTTAAAACGAAGCTGCTGCCGGATTTATAGTCTCACTTCAACTGCTAAAGTATTTGCAACGATTCGGTAATTTAATTGAATGTTCAGAACTTAAACATTTAAATTAAATTCTGTAATTTAATAAATTATGTGAATAAGCTTTTTAATAAAAAAAAAAAAATAATATTTCACTAAAATGGAAAAATGAGGTCATGGCTAATTTACGCAATTTATATTAGCAAATTTTAAAATTTTATATATATCAAAATATACATACCTGCTAAATATCATAGCCATACATTGGACCTTCCATGTAGGCTCTATGTTGATCGGGTGAATTCCGTCGTATACGCCGACCGATTGGTTCCAGGTCTGCGTAGCATTTTGGAAATACACGTTCAACCGCCTCAATAGCTTCAAGTTTTGTTACATTACGTACCGCCAAAACAGATTGCAGAGCCTTTGTTTTTACGCAGTTCTAAATTCATAAAGCCTGTGTTATAGATCGTTATTATAAATGAATACTCAACAAACCTGGTGCGCCTGTTTTATGTCAAATATTGAAGCATCACCTTGCATCATAGCGCTGAGAAAGGAGCAATGCGCCAAATTAGCCGCCCTAATTTCAGTGCATGCTAAGTGGTCGATATTTCGAAAGTCCAACTCATTATTGCAATAATCGAACATATGTATCATTTCATGTGTAAGTACACCTTGAACCATGCCTTCATTGCGAGCCATGTTTTGGCACACAACTATTTGATTCATGACAGGATCATAACCACCAGTTACGGTGGTATCACAAACTTCACAAGATATATGGCGTCGAAGATCGATTGGACAGCCGGAACTTCGAAGGGCTCCCATCATAAGTTTGACCAAGGGGCTGTTTTTTACACACCAGTACACGTTGCGTTCACATTTTACCTTGTCAATATTTTCACGGCCCTCCATACCCAAAAGTATCTTCGACCACTTTGGTTTATATGTTTCACCCTTTCTTTCTGGATACAAATCATAACCCCATTCTTTTGTTTGGGAGCCATTTGAATTGCCATTTTCATTTGTTTGCTTAGCGTTACCCACTGGTTCTTTAGCAGCATCCACCAAAGGTTCCTTTTCTGCTTTGGCTTCAACTTTTGCAAATAGCCCCATAGCTAAATAAACCGGTAAAAAAACTTGAAGACCCTATTAGAAGTTAAATAACAATACGAAAAGAACACTGTGCGACTAACAGCTGATCTAAAGGGATACCAAGTCAAATAAATAGACAAAATTTTAGTTCAAGAAACAAAATAGTAGTAGAATAGGATAATTTCCTACTACGTAATGCGATACATATAGATTTTTTTTTTGATAAAAGTACAAACGTTTTCACCTTGACTTGGTAGACAAAATTTTACAATTTTATATACTGTTAATTCAGTTCCAAACGAAGCTCTATACGGTGACCATCACTTATCTTTGGAAATTCATAAAAAATCAACCCATAGTTTTATTATTATCCTAATGCTTGATCGAAGCCGGAAATACCAAACAGTGAATAAATAAAAAAATCGATCAAACTCTAGTTTTTCATGTTTTCAAAAAGCTGTATAGATTACATTGAAATCAATCGAGAAGGTTTTGATTTACAGTGATCACCACTGTTTGGACGCACACTATTTAGAAAATCAACCTCACATATTCGGAGAATATTTATAAGACCATACACTTAGAACATGCAAATAATCGAGTTTTTGGAATTTCTTACCAACCTTATCCCATACCGCAAATTTTAAGCTGCGGTCAGGGAAGATTGCACAAATAATTGAGTTTCTATATACAACCTTCAAGTAGGTTTAATATACACTGCTGGCAACCATATTTTTTTAAGTTTGGCAGCATTGTTTTGCTTTCATATTTTAATTCTTAGCGCAAAATTTAATTTACCTGCAACCGCCATTTTCATTACATCGTAACATTTTAATAAAGGAAAATAATTTCTGTTTAATAAAAATTTAATTTCAAATTTGTAAATATTAGTATAAACACTTTTAATCGTAATGTCTCAATTTAATTTTTTGAACGAACTGACCAGTGCAATGACATTGGACGGGGAAATTACACGGGGACCAGCACCTCGCTGGCAAAAAAAATTGGAAGCTTCTGCAATGGCTAACAGCCTTAACGGCAGTATAAATGCGTCACGTTCCGTACTGTCTATGTCTTACAATACCAGTTTTTCTGGTGTAAATCCACCCGCAAGAACCCCAAGGAAAGTTAGTGGAGATATAAAGTGCAAGAAAACACCTACACCAAGTAAAGGTACAAAGACGCCAAGTGGTGGTGATCGTTTCATTCCAAACCGTGGAACTAGCAACTTCGAACTTGGACATTATTTGGTAAGTTAAACATGTATTTTTTTTTATTAAGAAGATAAAATTATTTTTATTTATATGTTGAAATATAGATAAAACAAGAGCAGGACAAATCGGAAAACGATGATAATGACAACAGCAATAATGCTAATAAAAAGACTCCTTCGAAGGTTGAGCGTCAAAAGCTTATATCGGATTCATTGCAAGTTGGTGATACGAAAAGCACTCGAATTTTATGTTATCAAAATAAAGCACCTGCGGCTCCAGAATCTCATCAAAATCCGTTGAAAGTGGTTTATTCAATAAATACACCTTTATCGACTAAGAGCGGCTCTCGTTTTATACCAACCACATCGGATCGCATTCTAGATGCACCTGACATAATAAATGATTATTATTTAAATTTAATGGATTGGAGTGCTGACAATATTGTGACAGTAGCTTTGGGTAATGCAGTTTATTTATGGAACGCCGTAACGGGAAATATAGATCAATTAGTGGAGTATGAGGAAGGAGATCATGCCTGCGCCCTCTCTTGGATACAAGACGGACAAATATTAGCAATTGGTAATAATACTGGTGTAGTAGAATTGTGGGACTGCCATAAAAGTAAACGTCTTCGTGTCATGGATGGGCACTCGGCTCGAGTAGGCACATTGGCTTGGAATTCATTCCTTGTATCATCGGGCAGTCGGGATGGTTCCATCATACATCACGACGTACGGGCGCGTGAGCATAAAGTAGCTAACCTAAATGGACACACACAGGAAGTGTGTGGTCTGAAATGGTCAACTGATTTTAAACATCTTGCTAGTGGTGGCAATGATAATTTGGTTAATGTATGGGCAGCAGTAAGTGGTGGTACAGGTAGTGGTACCGAGCCTTTGCACGTACTCAACGAACATCAAGCAGCGGTACGAGCATTAGCTTGGTGCCCCTGGCAGCCAAACCTCTTAGCTAGTGGTGGTGGTACCGCGGATCGTTGTATAAAATTCTGGAATGTAAACAATGGTTCTTTAGTTAATTCGGTCGATACTAAATCTCAAGTATGTGCACTTTTATGGTCTCGAAATTACAAGGAGTTGATTTCGGCGCACGGTTTCGCACACAATCAGCTGACGATTTGGAAGTATCCATCAATGATAAAACAAGCGGAATTAAGTGGGCACACTTCGAGAGTTTTGCAAATGGCCATGTCACCTGACGGGAGTACAGTAATAAGCGCAGGTGCAGATGAAACATTGCGTTTGTGGAATTGTTTTGCCCCAGATCCACATACCGCGAAAAAAGCGAGTAAGGCAGCAAGCAAAGCTAAGCAAAGCGTTTTTCGTCAAAGCATTCGATAAATCAAGAGTACCGATTTTTAGTTAAAGAGAACTTATACATTTCAAAATATGTTGACTTTTATGACAAAATTAGCTTAAGTATTTGGAAATGCTTTGAAAGTGATGAGTGGATATATTTTAACAAGAGTGCTTATATACGACACATTTTATAAGTATTTGTATTTAAATATGTAAGTTCAGTTTTCATTATGTATTTCTTAGCGTGTTCATTTGTATTTCCATGAAATTCTATTTATCTTTATAAGTTAAATTGCTAGTAATATTTTATTGATCTTGACTGAATATAATGTATAGATGACATCAGCATCAATTTTATGACTTGTATTTTTTATATTCACCCACATTTGTAATACTTGCTTTTAAATAAAGGACAATAAAAATTATGCTAAACTATTTTCATTTACCGTTGTCGAAAGAAGTCTGGATTTTATCGTCGACTCGGATTTTATACAGTCAAGGACTCCCAGGATCACCCGTGATTAACACGAATTCTACAATTGAAGTGGTACAAAAGCACTGGTGGAGTGTAATTGGCTTTCCGGGAAATCTTCGGACTGCGAGTCAAGATTATCAGGTAGATGTTTATTACATATTATTATTATATATTCGCGTAGGATGCAATGCGTACTTGCCCGATAGCAGCACTTGAAGTCATGCTGAAACTCACACCGCTTCACCTAGTAATCAATCAAGCCAAACATACATTGCTTCAAATGACAACAATTAAATACCAGTGGCTCTTCTCCCAAGGGACAGAATGACGTTAACTTCGCTAGGATGTTTAAAGATAAAGCAACACAGATCATTATAAACTCAAGAAACACTTATTTAACATGGACCGAGCCTCTTCTGAAAACTACCGGTTCTGCGACATAGAGCCTGAAATCCCGAATACCTCCTGATAGACTACACAGTAGTCTGAAGACGCAGGATTACGGTCCTTGGATTCATGTAGTATATTGGAATTCATCAATGTGCAGTGGCTATGTAAGTCGTTGTGACTTAGAGGAGGGCACAATAGACCTTAAGTCCCAGTACAAACCTCATTTATTATCTACCTGGACTAAAGTCCCCTCACTATATAGGCTCCTTTCTAACCATCCAGGGCTTCTACACAATCATGCCATCTTTGCATACTTGTTGAACAAGTCAGAGATTGACTCAACGGAGACTGAGCTAAATTTATAATATGTTTATGTATTAGCTGTCTACAAGTAGCCAGTGGCATACGAATTCTCTCTTTTCCGGAGTTTATTTGTAGGATGATGCTTCACAGTTCTCTTGCCACCCTATCAATTTCCCGTTAGTACAAAACTGTTTAGTGTCGGATATCTTCTGCATATATCTAGAAAATCATCTAAATCAAAATAAATAAATTTAAAGGAACGTAGAGTTTTATATCGTTGTTGTTGTTGTCTTAACGGTTATCTAGTCCCCGTTAGGATGGTAAGGATTATCTAAGTTGTCGTCGACGTCATCTAGCGGGAGGCCCAGGAAACGTGCAGTTTCGACGAGGTCGAACCAAAGGGAAAAGGGTTTCAGATGAGTAGGGTTGGCGCGGCATGCAAAGAGGTGGCCAGTGTCATGCGGAAACTCATTGCACGCAGGACATATGTTGGATATGTCAATTCCCACAACAGCCGATTCTACGCACCGGAATTGACCCGGATTTTTCCGGCCAAGGGCTGTTTTTTCGGCGATCTAAGCCCGTTTGGATCGGTGAGTATTTATTTATGTTTGTCCATATAATCGTCCTTATTGCCGTTGTCGTTTTAGAATGAAATAAGAATGGCTATTTGGTATTTTTGTTGGCGTTATTGAGACTTTTAGAAAATAAATATGGTAACGCCATGGTAAGAGTCGTTTATTGTCATTGTAGTAACATAATTGAGAGCGAGATAGAAACGGACGCGATTATTTGGAGTGAATATATTATATAAATAAGAAAAAACGGTACCTTCGGTTGCATCGAAGCCCTAGGCCCTTCATAGATACAAAAAATTCCTTACGAGAACTTGATGCGGACTGTATAGTTTGTATAGCTGATGTATGCTACATTAATCCGAACAATTTTTTCGGAGATTACATTATTGCCTTAAACAATAACCCATGCTGAATTTCGTGAAGATATCTCGTCAAATGAGAGGAATTTCTATGCACGCGCTTGACTCTGATCGTTCAGTTTGTATGACAGTGATGTGCTACAGAGGTTCCAACACCTAAAAGTATGCCCAAGGCTTTGTTTATTTACACTCAAGCGATTTCCTATTTGTTTAATATAAAGTTCTATCAGCACCTGAAGGTACCTCCTAGGCTTTGATCCTATGAAATTTTCGCTTTTCCTGACTTGACAGCAACTGAAGAAATATAACGGAACGATTCTGGGGGGAACCATGATCGCAACAACCATGAATAATGCAGCTACATACATCGCCGATTTTAAATCGGTAGTGGTAGTGTCAACACTGTCTTAGAAAAGAACAAATTAAAACATATATGTATATATGTATATATTTTACGTCACACATATATGTACATATACATATATCAATTTTATCCTGATTTTATCCGTCTTATCAGATGTTGTCAACGTCCATGCCTCTGCACCATATAGTACGACGGGGATGATGATTGACTTGTATAGTTTGGTCTTTGCTCGCCGAGAATGGACTTCACTTCTCAATTGCCTACTCAGTCCGAAGTAGCAGGTGTTGACAAGAGTCGTCGAATGCGACGACTGTTTGTTTGATGTCAGAAGATATTTCGTCTTTTCCTCGCTCACTACCTGACCCATTTGCTTCGTTCCTTTGTCCAACCTGGAGAAAAAAGAATTAACGACGCGGTTATGACCAACGATATCAATATCCTCGACGTACGTCAGCAGCTGTACACTCTTATAGAAGATTGTACGCTCGATAGAACCTTATGTGTGATGTTGAGGAAGCTTATCCCGCGGTAGTTGGCGCAGATTGTGGGGTTTCCATTTTTGTGGATTAGGGAGAGCGCACTTAAATTCCAATTTAAGGGCATGCTTTCGTCCGACCATATTCTACAAAGAAGCTGATGCATGTTCTTTATCAGTTAGTGGTTATCAGAATTTTCAAAAAATATGTGCTTTTGCAGTTTCACCAGGTATATCTTAGAAATATCTCTGAAATTTTGAAGTAAATCAACCAAATACTTTTCCATAATTAGCAAAGGAGAACGTCCGTGAAAAATTTCAAATGTTTTTCTCAAAACTATGGTTTTTGAACTGGTAACAACTGTAGCCGAAACCGCTTGGTAGACTTAAATGAGATTCAAAAACAAAACAACATGAAAGCCTAGTGCCTGATCGCAGGATTTTTTATTTAAATTTCTTTGTAAACAATTAACTTTTAATTTTTTCCTTAAAATCTGGAATAAAATTGTTGAGGCCGCAATTTTTTTAATTTAAAAAAGCTTCGATCAGGCACTAGTTTATCTTTTAAAAGGTTTAGTGATGGTCACAGCTTCGACTGCAGCAGGATCAACACAAACAGCCATTACTTTTAAAACTATTTTTTTTTTTCATATCTGTCGATCGATACCTTATTAAATGATGCTATATTTTTACTTTTATAAAATAAAATAATTTACTGGCAAAAAATTATTTAAATTTCTAATTTTCTTGTCTCTGAGCAAAAAAATTGTATACCCTGCACTAAACCATCCAATTTTAAATAAAACAATCATTTTCAATACATTTTTCTAAAATTCTTATTTTTACATATTTAATATTTCCTTGCTTATTTTTCATGTGTTGCGTTAAACTTTGCTCCGACATCATTTTTGTGTTAATTTACGTGTATTTCTAATTTGCATGCATGTGTGTGTTTGTGTGTGATATTTTATAAATAACTTTACATTGCCCACTTCGCTATCAACTCCACAATTTCAATTTATTTCGTTTGTTTACAAATACTTATGAAATTATATGTATTTGTATGTACTATATGTAGATGTGTGTGTGCATGCGTTTTGTGAAAGTCATTTTACAATTTCAATTTCTTTGCCAAATCTGCCATTTGCAATTCATTAAACGGGGCTTCTCTTAACGGTCGCTGTTTGTTGTTGTGTAAGGGTAGTTGACTTTTAAGTATGTAAAATATGTTCTTATGTATGTATGTAATTATCCTTGCTGATTACAGATTAGTTAGGTATTTTCTATGGTCCTGCTACGTTGCTACTATATTATTTTTGTTGTTGTTTTTTATTTTTATTTTTTTTGAATTTTTCCTTCTTTTTATTACATTATTATCTACTCTATGTTGAATCTTTACTGTATACTTCAGTTGCATTCTTATATAATGAGTAATTTTCAAATATATATGTATGTATATTTATGTGTATATATCTGGTATACATACGAATGTATATACTGTCAT